>NC_053398.1:62158424-62420402 GCF_905171765.1 Bufo bufo | reverse complement strand
CATCAGGTACGTCAGTCTCTTAAACCCCGGGCACAAGCGGTGACATAGCTCCATCACGCCTTCCCTTTCTCCTTCTGGGCGGTTTCCTCTCCACAATCATCAGCTCCACAGCACTTGCATGGTTCCTGGGTATAATCCTCCATCCAGTTAACTGTCATCCTTCCAATTCTAGCATGTCTCATCTGGACAACATGGGGAGACCTCTTCAGTTCCGGAGACCCTTGCCTCAGAGCACGCCAGAGTTACTTCTCTCAGGAGTTGGACCGTGCCTAAGCTGATTGCCGAGCTCAATAGAAGAGGGATACCTTATCCGGCCTCCGCCGGAAGGCAGAATTATTCAGACTATTAATGTCCGACTCGTCTTCCCCACCAGGGATCATGTGTCAATGTCTACCATACAACTGTCATTGACCCAGTTACATGCCACTATCAACAGCCAGTCTTCTTCGGTGCTGGACGTTTAAAACAGGCTGTCAGCAGTGGAATCCAGGCACTCGGCAGCTGCCATACCTGAGCTTCCTTCCGTTTCAGCTCCCTCACCTCAGCCAACCTCCCCAGGTTAGGATCTCCAACCTTCCGAGATAGCCCAGCCCACTTCATCACAGATAGCATCAAGAGAGACATTCTGGAGGGCAAAGATGTCAATTTAGACGCCATTTTGATAGCTACCCACGACACTGTAGAAAATAAGACAATAGCTTGCGAGAACATCTCTATTGTTCTAAAATCCAGGGACGCTCGGTTGAACAAAAAACTAACAGTTCCCGAGTTTGTCCTGGCTTTTAGTCTCTTCAGGGACATAGTCTGCTCTGCCCACCCGGAAAGACGAGAGGAGTTGGATTTATACATGTACAGGGTCACCGACCTGGGTTATAAATACGGCGGTTTTGCCTTTATGACTACCACTGCTCCTTCTCGGCCAAAGCTGCCGCTGCGCTCGCTCAGTTCCATCGGGTTACCAACTGGGCGTGTCTGGACATGGAGCTTTTTCTGCCAGCATTTCGCCGGTTTAAAGGCTCCAGCTTGTAGCTCTTGCCAGTCCATTCTCCACACCTCCGATTGGTGTCCCTCCGTTGGTCAACCGATGGCTCCTAGCAGGCCTTCGGCCGGCCCCTCCGGCACGCAGCAAAGGCACAGCAACACGGACAAATTGGGTCGCCCCATCATTTTCTTAGGCAACAGCTAAATCTGTAACAACTACAACCTAGCCTCCTGTATCTACAATCAGTGCAGGGCATTACATGTCTGCTCCTCCTGCTTCTCAAAGATCTCCAGGTCCCGGTAGCTCCAGCCAAAATCGAGGGACCCGCCACGGTAGTCACCTTCCTCGGCATTGTGCTCGATACAGAGAAAATGGAAGCTAGGCTGCCAGCCGATAAGCTTCTCAAAATCAAAACGATCATTGCGCAATTCACAGGTTCCCAGGTCCTCACCAAACAAGAACTGCAGTCACTCCTTGGCATGCTTAATTTCGCTACCAGGATCATGCCCAAGGGAAAGCTTTCATGTCCAGGCTTCTAGATCTACTACCGTCAGCTCCCGAGCAGGACTCCCCAGTGTTCTTAGATGCCCAGGCTATGGCTGATTTGGCCATGTGGAATTCCTTTCTCGCCATTGGAACGGGGTTTCTTTGTTCATCCCCCAATGGAATCCAGATTTCCCCATGGTCTTCTCAGATGCCGCAGCATCCAGAGGTTTCGCGGCCATATACAAAAGACAGTGGTTTGCCGCACCGTGGCCCACTGAAATATTTTCTTTACCTGAGTACCTTAGGTCATCTCCCCTGCTGGAGATCTATCCAATAGTGGCGGCGGCTCAGGTCTGGGGTAATCAATGGGCAGATTCCCCTGTCGCGTTCATCACGGATAACCAAACAGTAGTGGATATCCTCAGTAAAGGGCACTCCAAATGTCCTCGCATCATGTCTTTCATACGCAAGCTAGTATGGCTATCCTTACATCACAATTTTCATATTTCAGGCAGGCATATCCAGGGCATTCGAAATACCGCAGCTGACGCATTGTCCCGTTTTAACCTTCATAATTTCTTCCAGATCATGCCAGAGGCGGAACCAATGAGTCTATCTCTCCGGATTACCACACCCTCCGCCTGGATTAGGACATTTCATTTCCTCAGCTAAGTCCCTCGTGTATAGCTCACTTTCCGCCAAAACACGGCCAGGAACTACAGGACTGGTTGGAACATCTGCAAAAAAAATTCCTGTCTTTATCCTAGAATCAACACAGATAAGTCCACGTATTTAATAGCCTTTCTAGCATATTGTCATAAGCATCTCAAGCTCTCCTATAACTCCATTAAACTATATCTAGCAGGGGTTCAGCACCATTCCATGCTGAGGGACCCAGGCAGCAAGTCAGTCTTCACTTCCCCAGTAGTCAAAGCCACCCTTAGGGGCATCCTCAAGAACAGCCAGAGCAGCGCGCCTAGCAGGCAACCCGTTTCCGGGGAGCTGTTCAGAAAGCTCTCAGACTCACTAGATGGAAGTCCTTTTGGCCTTCTTCCCTCCATTGTCATTAAAGCTGCCATGTATCTGAGCTTTTATGGTTTTCTGCGCCCAGGAGAATTCACCGTAGTGAATAATCCCGATCATCACGCGTTAAATCTGCCATCGCAAAAACATCACAATCCGGGCCCCCCGTGCAAATTAAATACTTCCAAACTTTCAATAAGTGGTGCCCGGTCCAGGTTCTCAATAAACTGTTGGCCCTATTGGCTCACTCCCCCGCGAACAAACCATTACTACCGTTCAAAGGAACATATCTCACCACGCCCAGTTTATCTCCCATATTTGCATCCTGGCCAAGGGGTTGGGCCACGATCCCAGAACCATATCCGGACACTCTTTCCGCATAGGCGCCGCCTCGGCAGCCTCCAAACACAATGTACCATGCCATATTATCCGCAAAATGGGCCGCTGGCAATCATCCTGCTTCACCCGATATATTCCTAATCCGCACAAGGAAATCTCTGACGCTTTCTGTAACCTCGTGTTGTAATCATGAAATAAATGTTAATTCAACCTAACCGTCTCTTTTGCCCCCTTATAGGCCTACCCACGGACATGGCTTCGGGCACACCTCAGGCCAGTTCTACCAGGTCGCTCATGGTTACAAGTAGTTAACCTCAGGTCCTCCTTCACTATCCGTAGCCACGACCACAAATATATATATACTGTGTATATATATATATATATATATATACACAGTATACTGTCTGGAACTGTTGTATATATATATATATATACAGTCCTGATCAAAAGTTTTAGACCACTTGAAAAATGGCAAAAAAATCATATTTAGCATGGCTGGATCTTAACAAGGTTCCAAGTAGAGCTTCAACATGCAACAAGAAGAAATGGGAGTGAGACAAAACATTTTTTGAGCATTCAATTTAATGAAAACAATGAATAAACTGAAACTGGCTGTTTTTCAGTTGATCAAAAGTTTTTCAGTTGACCAAAAAAAAAACGAAACCCCCCAAAACAGAAATCCAACTTCCAAACATGAACTCAGTAATGAGTAGCTCCGCCGTTATTGTTTATCACTTCAAAAATTTGTTTCGGCATGCTTGATGCAAGCGTTTCCATGAAGTGAGTGGGAACATTTCTCCAAGTGGTGAAGACAGCCGCACGAAGGCCATCTACTGTCTGGAACTGTTGTCCATTTTTGTAAACTTCCCTTGCCATCCATCCCCAAAGGTTCCCAATTGGATTTAGATCAGGGGAACACGCAGGATGGGCCAAAAGAGTGATGTTATTCTCCTGGAAGAAGTCCCTTGTCCTGCGGGCATTGTGTACTGTAGCGTTGTCCTGTTGAAAAACCCAGTCGTTACCACACAGACGAGGGCCCTCAGTCATGAGGATTGCTCTCTGCAACATCTGGACATAGCCAGCGGCCGTTTGATGCCCCTGCACTTCCTGAAGCTCCATTGTTCCACTGAAGCAAAAAGCACCCCAGACCATTATGGCGCCCCCTCCATTGTGGTGTGGCGCGTAGAAAACATCGCAGGTGGGATCTGCTTGTCATGCCAGTTACGTTGGAAACCATCAGGACCATCAAGGTTAAATTATTTCTCATCAGAGAATAAAACTTTCTTCCGCCTTTGAATGTCCCATGTTTGGTGCTCTCTTGCAAAGTCCAAATGAGCAGTTCTGTGGCGTTCAAGGAGACGAGGTCTTTGAAGACTTTTTTTGCTTTTGAAACCCTTCAGTCTCAGAAGCCGTCTGATGGTTATGAGGCTGCAGTCAGCACCAGTAAGGGCCTTAATTTGGGTCGAGGATCGTCCAGTGTCTTGATGGTCAGTGCTGATGAAATTTTTGTTGGGTCTTCCACTTGACTTTTTTGTTGCAGAACCCTCAGGATCATTTAAGAAATTCCAAATGACTGTCTTACTGCGTCCCACCTCAGCAGCGATGGCGCGCTGTGAGAGACCCTGCTTATGCAGTTCAACAACACGACCACATTCAAAAAGGGAGAGTTTTTTTGCCTTTGCCATCATAACGTGTGACTACCTGACAGACAAATGACAATGAATCCACATCTTTGCACAGATTTGGCCTTTTAAAAGGCATGTGGTCCTAAAATTTGGATCAGCTGAAAAACAGCCTGTTTCAGTTTAATCGTTATTTTCAATTAATTGAATGCTCAAAAAATGTTTTGTCTCACTCTCATTTCTTTTTGTTGCATGTTGAAGCTCTGCTTGGAACCTTGTTAAGATCCAACTATGTAAAATATGATTTTTTGCCATTTTTCAAGTGGTCTTAAACTTTTGATCAGGACTGTATATATATATTGTGAGGGATTAGCTCTTGTTTCGGGGGTCATTCTCACAGTTATCTTCAGGACACCAGGTTCAAGGTCCAAACAATGCATTTATTGTGGCACCCCAGCAAAAATATAACAACAAAACAATAATAAATAAACACCTTGCCCATCTGTGCTCTACCTAAACACAGTCATATCCCTGACTCACCTAAAGTACCGTTCACACACGGTCATCCATGCGGCTTTTCCAGCCAATCAGTCCAGGTGATCCTTCAACACCTTTTAGGGGATTGTGGCCCAGTAGTCCTCCCGTCTCTGGCCTCGTGACCCTTGTTCCCAGGCGTCACGGCGTCCCCCAACGTCCTGGCTAGCACCTAGCCCTGAGGCACCTCAGCCAGCCTGGCTGAGACTACTTGTACAGAGCCTACAGCAGGACTCGGTTTCACAAATATTCTCTCTCTCTTTGACTGACAGTCTGGGCTGGGCTCTTTTCCCAGACTGATTGTGTCACCTACCTGGTGCTGCCTTAGACCTGATGACTGACGGGGAAGACATGTAAACTCCTGCCATAAATCTCCCCTAGCAGCTACAGTAGGTGTTTGTGACATTGTGTTTTCAGCACGACAGCGTCGCGCTGATACTCGGCGACGTGGTGCCGAGATCTCGCACTCACTGGGATAGCGACAGCACATCCCAGCAAGCGCGTCATAGAAGAGGCGGGAGATCCGACTTGGATTCCCGCCAATTCTACACGTGTGCGGCGTTTGTTATGAATCCTGAGGGGGAAGTCCCCGCCGGATTTTAAATAAAAATCCGGCCTGGGTCCCGCCCTCAGGAGCATACCGGCCCTTAGGTCTGTTATGGGTTGTAAGGAGAGCCCCCCCTACGCCGAAAAAAACGGCGTAGGGGGTCCCCCTACAATCCATACCAGACCCGTATCCAAAGCACGCTACCCGGCCAGCCAGGAAGGGAGTGGGGACGAGCGAGCGCCCCCCCCCCCCCTCCTGAGCCGTACCAGGCTGCATGCCCTCAACATGGGGGGTTGGGTGCTCTGGGGCAGGGGGCGCACTGCGGCCCCCCCACCTCAGAGCACCCTGTCCCCATGTTGATGAGGACAGGGCCCCTTCCCGACAACCCTGGCCGTTGGTTGTCGGGGTATGCGGGCGGGAGGCTTAACGGAATCTGGGAGCCCCCTTTAATAAGGGGGGCCCCCAGATACCGGCCCCCCACCCTAAGTGAATGAGTATGGGGTACATCGTACCCCTACCCATTCACCTGCAAGAAAAGTGGTAAAAACACAAATAAACCACACAGTGTATTAAAATATTTTATTTTTCTGCTCCGGAGGCCGCCCCCTGTCTTCTTTATTAGCTCTTTTACCAGGGGGGGCTCTTCTTCTTCCGATATCCCGACGGGTCTTCTCCGCTATCCGGGGGGGGTCTTCTCAACTCTCCGGGGTTCTCCTTCTGTCTTCTCCTTCTGTCTTGTTGTCTCCTTCTGTCTTCTGTCTCCGGGGGGGGCTCTTCTTCTTCCGATATCCCGACGGGTCTTCTCCGCTATCCGGGGGGGGTCTTCTCAACTCTCCGGGGTTCTCCTTCTGTCTTCTCCTTCTGTCTTGTTGTCTCCTTCTGTCTTCTGTCTCCGGGGGGGGCTCTTCTTCTTCCGATATCCCGACGGGTCTTCTCCGCTATCCGGGGGGGTCTTCTCAACTCTTCGGGGTTTCCTTCTGTCTTTCTCCTTCTGTTCTTCTTCTGTCTTCTCCTTCCTTCTTGTTGTCTCGGCGCACCCCGGTTCTTCGTCTCGCGAGACTCGGCGCACCCCGATTCTTCTCTCTGTTGTTGACTCGGCGCACCCCGGTTCTTCGTCTCGCGAGACTCGGCGCACCCCGATTCTTCGTCTCGCGAGAACCGGGGTGCGCCGAGTCAACAACAGAGAGAAGAATCGGGGTGCGCCGAGACAACAAGAAGGAAGGAGAAGACAGAAGAAGAACAGAAGGAGAAGACAGAAGGAGAACCCCGAAGAGTTGAGAAGACCCCCCCGGATAGCGGAGAAGACCCGTCGGGATATCGGAAGAAGAAGAGCCCCCCCCGGAGACAGAAGACAGAAGGAGACAACAAGACAGAAGGAGAAGACAGAAGGAGAACCCCGGAGAGTTGAGAAGACCCCCCCCGGATAGCGGAGAAGACCCGTCGGGATATCGGAAGAAGAAGAGCCCCCCCTGGTAAAAGAGCTAATAAAGAAGACAGGGGGCGGCCTCCGGAGCAGAAAAATAAAATATTTTAATACACTGTGTGGTTTATTTGTGTTTTTACCACTTTTCTTGCAGGTGAATGGGTAGGGGTACGATGTACCCCATACTCATTCACTTAGGGTGGGGGGCCGGTATCTGGGGGCCCCCCTTATTAAAGGGGGCTCCCAGATTCCGTTAAGCCTCCCGCCCGCATACCCCGACAACCAACGGCCAGGGTTGTCGGGAAGGGGCCCTGTCCTCATCAACATGGGGACAGGGTGCTCTGAGGTGGGGGGGCCGCAGTGCGCCCCCTGCCCCAGAGCACCCAACCCCCCATGTTGAGGGCATGCAGCCTGGTACGGCTCAGGAGGGGGGGGGGGGCGCTCGCTCGTCCCCACTCCCTTCCTGGCTGGCCGGGTAGCGTGCTTTGGATACGGGTCTGGTATGGATTGTAGGGGGACCCCCTACGCCGTTTTTTTCGGCGTAGGGGGGCTCTCCTTACAACCCATAACAGACCTAAGGGCCCGGTATGCTCCTGAGGGCGGGACCCAGGCCGGATTTTTATTTAAAATCCGGCGGGGACTTCCCCCTCAGGATTCATAACAAACGCCGCACACGTGTAGAATTGGCGGGAATCCAAGTCGGATCTCCCGCCTCTTCTATGACGCGCTTGCTCTCCATCGCGGCAAGCCAGCTCGGCGCTGGCTCCCGCGATGGGGCTCGTATGTGCTCAATCTCGCCGAGAAATACGGCGAGATTGACACAAAATCGGGTTCACCTACTGTATAAGGCCTGTCACTACCTCACATACATATATATATATATATATATATATATATATATATATACAGTGGATATAAAAAGTCTACACACCCCTGTAAAAATGTCAGGTTTGTACATGTGACAACAATCTCCCGTATTCTTCATTCGCACAGAGCCTACAGCAGGACTCTGTTTCACAAAGACTCTCTCTCTCTCTGACTAACAGTCTGGGCTGGGCTCTTATCCCAGACTAATTGTGTCACCTGGTGCTGCCTCAGACCTGATGACTGACGGGGAAGACATGGAAACTCCTGCAATGAATCTCCCCTGGTAAATGAGAGAAAATATATATGAAAGTAAAAAGGTAGGGTATAAGAAGCGCAAGGCCAAGGATACTAGACAGACTGGAGAATGGGATGGGAGGAAGTGAGTGTCGGATGGTTAGGTGTCGTTCCCGAGGCCGCACCCTTAGGAGAGCTGTGTACGGAAGTAAACTGCGAAGTTTGTGCAAATGAGAGGAACAAGAAAATGAGTGCTTATATTCCCACATGTAGCTCAGGTGCTGTTGAGGGAAGATAGGGAATGGCACAGGGGTGCCAAAGGAGCGGTGTATTGATGGATGAAAGTGAAAGGGAAACAATTAAGTCAGCATAAAGGCCATTTTATAATGTGGACAAGACGTATTCTAATAAGGGATTATGCCGTAATGATGATATGGTATTAGAATATTGAATTGTTTCTGACAAATGGAGGACTTACTTAAAATGTTATAGCGAATGGGGAACTTACTTCACCAGGGTGGGAGGTATAGGATAAGCATAAAACACCTATACCTTCTCCTTCCCCGCCGAGGTCGCTCGTCAGATGGTGTGAATATGCCTCCACGTCCCAAAAGAATGGTAACCAGGGTTCCAAGTGGAGATTCTTTTTTTGGTAAAAGCTCAAGAGAAAAATAAAATATCACAATAGATGCACATAGCACCAGATATATATACCTGTATCAATTTGCCAATTATGCAATTGACGACAAATTTTGGAGGGAACCGGAAGTGGGCGGGACGTCACCTCCGACCCCCCAGACTATATTATGTGCCGGAATCCTTATACAAAGTGTGATCCGGTGTCATCTGATGCGCTCCAGAGTGGAACGCACACGCTGGGTTCCAGGGCACGGCCGGATGTACACGTGATGCCATGGATGCCGCCCCATTGCGTTCCAAGGTGGAACGCAGATTAGGGGCGTGACTAAGGTTGGTGGTGTTTCATAGTAGTGTTCCACCGCGGAACGCAATAAAGAGTGGACCCGGCCGGGCTCAATAATATAGCGTACAGACACCGGAAGACTCATGTTGATGGTATATAATAAAGATGTGCATATATGTAATAGGTATCACACAAAAAAATAAAATAAAATAATATGGTTGCATAAGTGTGCACACCCTTAAACTAATACTTTGTTGAAACACCCAAGCACTCAGTCTTTTTGGGTATGAGTCTATCAGCATTGCACATTTTGACTTGGCAAGATTTGACCACTCTTATTTGCAAAAACACTCCAAATCTGTCAGATTGCAAGGGCATCTCATGTGCACAGCCCTCTTCAGATCACCCCACAGATTTTCAATCGGATTCAAGCCTGGGCTCTGGCTGGGCCATTCCAAAACTTTAATCTTCTTCTGGTGAAGCCATTCCTTGATTTGGATGTATGCTTTGGGTCGTTGTCATGCTGAAAGATGAAGTTCATCTTCATGTTCAGCTTTCTAGCAGAAGCCTGAAGGTTTTGTGCCAATATTGACTGGTATTTTGAAACTATTATTAATTCCCTCTAGCTTAACTAAGCCCCCAGTTCCAGCTGAAGAAAAACAGCCCCAAATCATGATGCTGCCACCACCATGCTTCACTGTGGGTATGGTGTTCTTTTGGTGATGTACAGTGTTGTTTTTGCGCTAAACATATCTTTTGGCATTATGGCCAAAATGTTCAACCTTGGTTTCATCAGACCATAACACCTTTTTCCACATGCTTTTGGGAGACTTCAGATGTGTTTTTGCAAAACGTCCAGTTCTTGGTAATGTCACTGTTGTGCCATATTTTCTCCACTTGATGATGGCTGTCTTCACTGTCTTCGATGGTATATCTAATGCCTTGGAAATTCTTTTGTACCCTTCTCCTGACTGATACCTGACTGATACCTTTTAACAATGAGATTCCTCTGATGCTTTGAAAGCTCTCTGTGGACCATGGCTTTTGCTGTGGGATGCGACTAAGAAAATTTCAGGAAAGACCAACTAGAGCAGCTGAACTTTATTTGGGGTTAATCAGAGGCACTTTAAATGATGGTAGGTGTATGCTGACTCCTATGTAACATGATTTTGAATGTGATTGCTTAATTCTGAACAATGCTACATCCCCAGTTATTTTTTTGTTTTCTTCCCTCCACCTAAAAGATTTCAGTTTGTTTTTCAATTGAGTTGTACAGTTTATAGGTCATATTAAAGGTGGAAAAAGTTCTGAAATGATTTATCTTTGTCTAATTTTTTTACATCACAGAAACCTGACATTTTAACAGGGGTGTGTAGACTTTTTATATCCACTGTGTATATATACTCACCTAAAGAATTATTAGGAACACCATACTAATACGGTGTTGGACCCCCTTTTGCCTTCAGAACTGCCTTAATTGTACGTGGCATTGATTCAACAAGGTGCTGATAGCATTCTTTAGAAATGTTGGCCCATATTGATAGGATAGCATCTTGCAGTTGATGGAGATTTGAGGGATGCACATCCAGGGCACGAAGCTCCCATTCCACCACATCCCAAAGATGCTCTATTGGGTTGAGATCTGGGTTGAGATCTGGTTACTGTGTGGGCCATTTTAGTACAGTGAACTCATTGTCATGTTCAAGAAACCAATTTGAAATGATTCGAGCTTTGTGACATGGTGCATTATCCTGCTGGAAGTAGCCATCAGATGATGGATACATGTTCTCATTCTGTTTACGCCAAATTCGGACTCTACCATTTGAATGTCTCAACAGAAATCGAGACTCATCAGACCAGGCAACATTTTTCCAGTCTTCAACAGTCCAATTTTGGTGAGCTCGTGCAAATTGTAGCCTCTTTTTCCTATTTGTAGTGGAGATGAGTGGTACCTGCTGGGGTCTTCTGCTGTTGTAGCCCATCCGCCTCAAGGTTGTGCGTGTTGTGGCTTCACAAATGATTTGCTGCATACCTCGGTTGTAATGAGTGGTTATTTCAGTCAACGTTGCTCTTCTATCAGCTTGATTCAGTCGGCCCATTCTCCTCTGACCTCTAGCATCCACAAGGCATTTTCGCCCACAGGACTGCTGCATACTGGATGTTTTTCCCTTTTCACACCATTCTTTGTAAACCCTAGAAATGGTTGTGCGTGAAAATCCCAGTAACTGAGCAGATTGTGAAATACTCCGACCGGCCACGCTCAAAATTGCTTAAATCACCTTTCTTTCCCATTCTGACATTCAGTTTGGAGTTCAGGAGATTGTCTTGACCAGGACCACACCCCTAAATGCATTGAAGCAACTGCCATGTGATTGGTTGACTAGATAATTGCATTAATGAGAAATAGAACAGGTGTTCCTAATAATTCTTTAGGTGAGTGTATATATATATGTATATAAATATTGACAATATATGATGAACAGAGCACATGCGCAAAAATGAAGCATGCACACCAGTTTTAGAGAATTTTAATACTCGAAAGTTGATAAAGTCCAAGGGCGAAAAAAAGTAGTCCATGCTGGTTGTCTTCAGCAATATCAGGACAGACAGCAGCAGCTGGTAAATGGTAACGCATACACATAGCTGGGCCTAACTCAGCAGGAACAGGACAGATAGCAGCAGGGAAATGGTAACACTGTAGTATAAGGCATACACATAGCTGGGCCTAACTCAGCAATATCAGGACAGACAGCAGCAGCAGGGAAATGGTAACACTGTAGTATAAGGCATACACATAGCTGGGCCTAATTCCGCAGGAAAAGAACATGCAGCACCAGGGAAATGGTAATGCTGTAGTATAAGGCATACACATAGCTGGGCCTAACTCCACAGGAACAGAACAGACAGCACCAGGGAAATGGTAATGCTGTAGTATAAGGTGAACACATAACTCATCAAGATCAGGACAGACAGCAGCAGCAGGTAAATGTAACGGTGGAGTATAAGGCCTACACATAACTTAGTATGATCAGGACGGACAGCAGCAGCAGGTACATGGTAATGATCGAGTCTAAGGCCTACACATAGCTCGGCCTAACACAGCAGAAACAGACAGCAGCAGGTTCTTTGTTTGCAGCAGGAATGTGTTCCCAGGAATGGGCCCCCACCAGACCAGGGCAACACCAAAAATAAATTTAGACACCTCTGACAGCAGCAGGTTCTTTGTTTGCAGCAGGAATGTGTTCCCAGGAATGGGCCCCAACCAGATCGGGGCAACACCAAAAATAAACTTAGACACCTCTTACAGCAGCAGGTTATTTGTCTAGAGCAGGAATGTGCTCCCATGCATACAAAATGCAATATTTTCCTTTGACAAAATTGTTTTTCAAATGTATTTTAAGTTTGTAAAGCCCACAATAAATTAGTACAACATTAGCTCTACACGCACCTGCACCAGTCTGCTCTCAGTATCTGGCACATCGAGTCTGGAGAAGAACACTGCGGTAACGCAGCCTGCCTTGCCATGTGCTGATTCCTCCAAGCCAGAGGGCAGCAGGACTGGCGGGGTTTTATCAGCGGCTCTCTTATCCTCCTTTTGTATGTGAAGAGGCATGGTTACCGCCGATCGCACGACCCATTCATTATCAGCACCGCACACATGCTGGGCTATGGCCATCGGCAGCACCCAGCCATCCTCTGCCCGTCTGAGCACAGAAGCCAGTGAGGAGCCAGCTTGCCTCGGCCCAGGTCTGAAAGTGTTCCCAGGTCTGCCGCCGGGATCTGTTCCTCTCCCCCCGGTAATGATGGCTGCGGGTGGGGTCCTTGGCAGCTGCCTGCAGTGCGCAGCCTGGATCATCGATCGCAGGTCAGGCTGCTGAATAAGCCTTTAGCTGCAAGGCTTGGCTACACACACGGGGAAGGGGGGGGGGGGGGAGGGTCACATAGCCAGGGCCAGATATCACCAGGAAGGGGCTGACAGGCAACGGGGAGTACCTACACTGTCATCCAGCTGAGCAGAGTTTTTAGTCTGTTTTGAAGGCACCACGTGTTCTCAAGTTAGATAGAACTGCAGGTAAACTTACCCCACAAAACTAATACAGCTGTTCTTCATCTTTGTGGACTTGACTTAGAAATTTATATTCTTTAGGTTCAGGAAAAATGTACAGTAATCCGGTCCTATACAATGCAGATGTCTGGAGGGGAAGAAGAATGCAGGGCTTCCAAGGAGAGATGGGGTAAATAGATATATACATGTGGTCCATCATGCTATAATCTATCTATCTACCCCATCTCTTCCTGGAAGCCATGATATTGTCCATCTCAAGACATCTGCATTGTATAGGACCGGATTACTGTACATTTTTCTTGAACCTACAGAATCAGATTTTCTATGTCAAGTCCACAAAGATGAAGCAGATCTGCATTCGTTTTGTGGGGTAAGTTTACTGGCAGTTCTATGTAACTCGAGAACATGTTGCCTTCAAAACAGACTACAAACTTCGCTCTGCTGGATGACAGTGTAGGTGCTCCACGGTGCCTGTCATCCCCTTCCTGGTGAAGTATGGCCTGGGCTGTGTGACACTACCCCCCGTGTGTAGCCAAGCCTCACAGCTAAAGGCCTATTCAGCAGGCTGACCTGCGATCGATGATTCGGGCTGCACACTGGAGGCAGCTGCCAAGGACCCCACCAGCAGCCGAGTCATCGCTGAGGGGAGGGGAACTGATCCCGGCGGCAGAGCTGGGAACACTTTCAGACCTGGGCCGAGGCAAGCTGGTTCCTGTGCTCAGTTGGGCAGAGGACGGCTGGGTGCTGCCGATGGCCGGAGCGCAGCGTGTGTGTGGCGCTGATCATGTATGGGTCGTGAAAGTGGCAGTAACCATGCCTCCTTACAGACAAAAGGAGGATGAGAGAGCCGATGATAAACCCCGCCAGTCCTGCTGCCCCCTGGCTTGGAGGAATCAGCACACGGCAGGGCAGGCTGCGTTACCACAGTGTTCTTCTCCAGACTCAATGTGCCCGATATAGAAACTGAGAGCAGACCGATGCGGGCAGCGTGTGGAGCGCTGTGTGCCAATTGGTATCTGAGAGGTCTATTTTCCAGTATGGTTTATGTATGGAGGGCAGTGTCCAGAGATCACAGAGAGGACTATGGGTTACAGTATACTAGGGCTAAAAACGATTAATCAATTGAATTGAGTAATTCGACACAAAAAGCCAATGTAGTCAAATAAATTTATCAATAAATTCTGAAATAAATTCGTCAATGCAGAAATATATAAATAAAGCCATCAATAAATAAATATTTAAAATAATTCATCCCTAAATAAAAATATAAAAATCCAGAAATATATACAGAAGTTAAAAAACAACGATGTTTGGGAGGGAGAACCAAGGAGAGGGATTGACAAGGCTTCAGCACCCTGACCCAATGGCAGGCGCTAAGAAGTCGCTGCCAATCCAGGACTCATTCATTTTGATAAATGTCAGTCCATCCACGGAGTCTGTGGAGAGACAGGTCCGCTTGTCGGTGACCACCCCACCTGCCGCGCTGAATGTCCACTCAGACAGTACGCTGGAGGGGGGGCAAGACAGTACTTCCAGCGCATACTGAGCGAGCTCATGGCAGGTGTCCAGCCTGACAACCCAGTACTCCATGGGCTCGACGGTGCTCATGCTGTTGGAAGCACCGATGGACCCCATGTAGTCTGCCACCATGCAGGCCAGCCACTGGTGGTGACTGCTGCTGCTACTGGATCGCGCAGACTGGTAGAACAGCCTCATCTAACCCATAAGATCACCTACTCGGCTGGAGCTGCTTGGGCCAGCCATCTGTTGAGTGAGATGAGCGGAGAGTACTGGTGCGTAAGGCAGGGGGTTTGCCTGCTCCAGCTGGAGGAGCAGACAGGCCCACAGGTTTTGCATACGGGCATCCTTCCGGCTGGCTGGGATGAACTGCTCCAGTTTCCCATTGCAGCGAGGGTCTAAAAGGGTGGCCAACCAAAAATCATCTCTCTCCGTAATTTTCCTGATCCGGGGGCCCCTCCGGAGGCATCACAGCATGTGGGAAGCCATGGGGAAGAGGACAGCCCGCTGTGACTCTTCTTGGCTGCCCGGGACCATGACATCTTGGTCCTCCTGCTGATGCTGCTGCTGCTCCCTCCTGACCAGGCCCAGACTCCTGGACATCAGCAAACTCCTCAAAAAATTCTTCCTCCTCCTCGTCCTGGGACTGGTCTTTGTGGAGCAGTGTTGCCTCTTCCACCAAGGCACTCTCCCCAGCATCGAGCAGGCGTTCTAGTGTCCTGTCCACCAAAAACACTATGGGGAGCACATCATTGAGGCCGACATGCTCCCCGCTGACCATCTTGGTTGCTTGCTCGAATGGGGCCAACATATGGCAGACCTGGTGTATCTGCCCCCACTCCGCATTGGTGATGTAGGGGAGTGGGTGTGATGGCCCGGAAGTGCCTTGGTCCAGCAGATACTCTTTAACCGCCTGTTGCTGCTCCCACAAGCTCTCTCTCCCCTGCGTCACACTGTCCACAATCAGCCTGTGAGGTGGCAGGCTGTTGTCCTGCTGCAGTTTGGACAGGGACGCGGTGGCGGTTGGGGAGTGGCTGGCACTCCTCCGTACCCTTTGCACGATGTCGCTCAACCTTGGGTATGTGCGTAGGAACTTCTGTACCACAAGGTTGAGGACATGTGCCATTTAAGGCACGTGTGTTAGACTGCCAGCATGGAGGGCGGCGAGGCGATTGCAGCCATTGTCACAGACAACCATACCTGCCATGGAGCCTTCGGTGTGTCAGCCACTTGTGGACCTGAGCCTGGAGGCCAGCCAGAACATGAGGTCCAGTGTGTCTCCGTTCCCCTAAGCTCACAAGCTGGAGCACGGCCTGGCAGCGGACGTGTCCCACACTTGTGTAGCTACGGGGACGCTTGCTGGGGGGCTCAGCAGTGGTGGAGACAGTGGCTTGAGGGAGAGCAGCAGTTCTCCCCTGGACACCCCGGGGTGGCACTACAAACTGAGATGCCACCACATCTGATGATCCCCCCCGGCACCTCGGAGGGACACCCAATGGGCTGTAAAGCTGATGTATCATCCCTGCCTATGTCTGCTGGTCCAGGCATCCATTGTCAGATGTACCCTGTCGCTGACAGAGTGATCCAGCGACAGTGATACATTCTGCACAATGTGCTGGTTTAGGGCAGGGACGCAGATCCTGGCAAATAAATGGCGGCTGGGGACACTCCATCTGGGTTGGGCCTTGCCAGGAGCCCATTGAGTAAACGCACCCGTCGGTCCTCGGGGGAGTAGGCCGCGGTGCATTCAAATGCGCCAGCGACCGACGGCTGGCGCCGGACGGCAGTGGAGGCGATAGAGGAGGGTGCAGATGAGGCAGAGGTCTGAGTGGGGGAGTGGAAATGCATTGTTGGAAGGGGGTGGGGTGGCTGCAGGACAGTGGCAGGAGCTGCTGTCCCCTGCACACTGCTGCTGGCGCTGCTGCGACCACCCTGTATCTGGTCCCACTTCCGCCAGTGGTTGACTTTCAGGGACTGGGTAAGGGCAGTGGTACCCAGCCGAGCAACAGACCTCCCTCTCCTCACCCTGGCATGGCACAGCTGACAGATGGAGAAGTAAGCCCAAACAGGTGACTTACGCACCGACCTCCTGTCAGATGGGGTGGTGCTGGCTTGCGCCTGTTCAGACTCGGTGCACACCTGCTGCTGCTGCCTTCTCCTGCTGCCATTATCAGTGGAGGTCCTGCCACTGGGCTCCCTGGTGACCTGGCGCAACGTTTGCCTTGGGTGCCTACCTTCCTCATCAGTGCTGCTGTCACCTGACAAGAGAGGTGGCACCCATTTTAGGTCACGCTCCTCTTCATCCCCTGTAATGTCAGGCCCAATGTCGACCAGTGGTTGACTGAGGGGAACAGCAGACGTGGAGCCCCTGACCTGGCTCCTCTGTCCCCTCGCTGACGCCTGGGTCTGACTAGGTGTGGGGGTTCTGTGGCTGAAACCAACTGCACCAGTTGGAAGGGATGTCACTGGGGTACTGACGGGCGGTACCCCCTCCTCCATCCCTTCCAAAAAGTCCTGAGCATCCGGACCAAGCTCTAGCTCACTCTCCTGCATTACCTTCCCCAAGATGTCCCTCTCGCTGTCGCTCTCAAACAGCATCAGGGACGAGTCTTGGGGGCTGGCGACTGGTCCTGCAGTAGGCGGAGAGCTGTTGCTGCTCATGCTGGGGCAGAGGACTCCGTGCCACTGGCTTGTGTCACGAATGACACAACTTCCTCGGCGTCCTGAGGTGGACGCCAGTGCCATCTGCGTCCTCCCCTCCGTGGGTAGAGGAGCGGCCCCGTGCTGACAGCGGTCCAGCACTGGAACCAACTCCCCTACCACGACCACGGCTGCCGGCACGACCACATCCACTCATGATTTGACCACAATGTTTTTAAACACCAGAAAAAAAATATAGAAAGAATATAATAAGGGAGTTTGGGCTAACTAAAACACAGTGTTCACAGTTGATAGAAACGTTGTAGAGAAGTTAAAAACCTCAAATTTTTATTAGATGTACGTTAAAATAAGGGGGAGGGTGTGCAAGCCCTACCTCAATGTAAACAAACAAACAAAACATCAGAACTGTACGGGCTAGCCAACATATACCCCCACAGGGTCCCCTGCGGTACAGCACCGGGATTTTTGGCTGCCTAGATGAACATACCCCAGAGTGTGCGCCACTAGTTCACGCACTACACTCAATGATATATAGAAACCAGTATCCCATTCAAAAGGCTGCTGTAGCGCAGTGTATCCATATAATGTTACTGGTCACTATCAGTTCTAACAGAATGCCAGACTGCAATAGACTGCAAGGCCAGGATCTGCTGCAGGCGGGTGACCAGAAAATAGCCTCCCCACTAATGCTGTACAGTCCCCTCAGTGCCTCTAACATGAAATAATCTAATTGTCTGGCATGGTTAGCGTGGCGGCTAAACTACCCTATGTCCCCTTAAAGGGTAGCGCTGAACCTATACCCACTATCCTGCTCAACGTTTCGCCCTGTATCCTTACTAAAGCACTAGATGACAGGCTGATCAGTAAGACCGAGTTTTCTTTTCTGCTCCCCAAACATCCAGTGGTCCCCTGTTTCTACAGTTTACCGAAGGTCCATAAGGGGCGGACCCCATTAAAGGGTAGGCCTATTGTCTCTGGGGTTGGGAGCTTAACACAGGGGATCAGTATATATGTAGATAAGATCTTACGTCCCTTTGTGTTGGCTCTCCCGTCTTATGTGAGAGACACCACAGATGTGATAAAAAAAACTGGGGTATCCACATTGATGACCAGACCTTTCTGGCCAGCCTGGATGTTGAGGCGCTCTACAGCTCCATACCCCAACACAATGGGTGTGGAGCTGTAGGGGCTTTTTTACAAGAACGGGGTTTGCATTTCTGGCGGCATAACGAGTTTATATTGGAGTTACTGCAGTTCATTCTGGAACACAATGTGTTTTTGTTCGATGGCCGCCTGTTCCACCAGCTCAGGGGAGTGGCCATGGGAGCCCTTGTGCACCGACCTTTGCCAACCTCTACCTGGGCTGGTGGGAACGGAAAGTGGTGTTTACTGAAGAGGAGAATAGATGGATTAAACATATAGGCCTTTGGTTACGCTATATCGACGACGTGTTGATTTTATGGTCTGGGAGAGTGAGTGACTTTAAAAACTTTGTCACTGACCTCAATAAGAATGATTTGGGACTATATTTCACTTTGGAGATCCATCAAAACCATATTACCTTTTTGGATCTCAACATCTTTAGGGACCCTAAAGGTAATATAGGCACCCGCCTGTTCAGGAAGGATACAGCCACTAACAGCCTTCTACGGTGGGACAGCTGCCATCCGGCAGCCCTTAAGAAAGGTATCCCCAAAGGGCAGTACCTAAGATTACGTAGAAACTGCTCTAGGATGGTGGACTACTGGGTGGCGGCCAGGGACCTTCAAAATAGGTTTACTGACAGGGGGTACCCACGACAGATCCTGAAGAAGGCATACCAGCACTCGCTTACAGTAAACCGCCATACATTACATTGTACCACGTACCAGAGATAGCGAGGGCAACCCAATTCGGATTATTGCCACATTTGATGAAGCTCAGAGAGAAGTACGGGAGGTTCTCACTCGTTTCTGGGGTATCCTTAAATTGGACCCAGATGTGGGACACCTTGTAGGCGATACCCCAAGCATCACCTTTCGCCATGGCCGCAGTTTGAGAGATTGTTTGGTACACAGCCTTATACAACCTTTGCAACCAGGGACGTGGCTCGATCGTCAACCAAATGGCACATTCCCTTGTAGCGGCTGTGTGGCATGCGGTGCGATAAAAAGGGGGAATAGCTTCATCAGTACTGTGACACAACAAAGATTTGAAATCTGGTCATTTATCAATTGCAGGACTAGAGGCGTCATCTACCTCGCAACGTGTATGTGTGGCCTTCAGTACGTAGGCAAAACCATACGGGAGTTCATACGGAGGATAGGGGAACACCTAAATGATATCCGTAAGGAGGCGGATACCCCTATTGCGCGTCATGTCTCCATTTGCCACTCTGGAAACATTGAGGCGATCAGATTTCAAGGGATTGAAGTCATCAGAAGCACGCCTAGAGGGGGTGATTTTGATACAAAATTATTACAGAAGGAGGCAGAGTGGACGTTTAGGTTACGAACCTTACGTCCAGGAGGTCTGAATGAATACATTTCGTATACTTGCTTCCTATGAAGGTCATGTCCTGATCTACTGGGCCACTCTGGGTATCCCACTACCAGTTACCTGTGTACATCATACTGTGAGTGGTGTTACCATGTATGGGACATCACCTAGGATATGCATTATTCACATACTGCGGTTTTACATGCAGGGGGTCTTATGTTCACACATGGCTCTTCTGCATGCAGGGAGCGTTTCTGTGCACCCCTGAGATCGTAGTGTATTCTTGTGACTAGTATTAACAGTCGTGTGCTATACCTCGGATTGATTGATCAGCGGCTCCTTAGTACCTTTGATGCTGCTGGTGCTTGCTGTTATTGAGTATAACCGTCGATTGGTCCCTGTAAATAAATGGGAGTGTTTTTACACTCTAATGAGGATCGCGTTGCTGTGGAGGGCGGGGAGGAGAACGGAGGCGGTCAGTGTCTCTGATACATCTACCACTCTCCTGATTCGCCGGCGAGCGCAGTATCCACCCCATTAGGGGGAGGGGCTCCCCCTATTTGACAAGCGGCAAGCGGCGGCCGTAACTACGGCCACCCTAGCGCCGATGCCGTAGCTTTACCACACGAGGCATACGGCATTCTATGTGTTAGGCTGTCCTGAACCCTAAATACCAAGCTCCTGATGAACCTACAGGGCGAAACGTAGAGCAGGATAGTGGGTATAGGTTCAACGCTACCCCTTTATGGGGACATAGGGTAGTTTAGCCGCCACGCTAACCATGCCAGACAATTAGATTATTTCATGTTAGAGGCACTGAGGGGACTGTACAGCATTAGTGGGGAGGCTATTTTCTGGTCACCCGCCTGCAGCAGATGCTGGCCTTGCAGTCTATTGCAGTCTGGCATTCTGTTAGAACTGATAGTGACCAGTAACATTATATGGATACACTGCGCTACAGCAGCCTTTTGAAGGGGATACTGGTTTCTATATACATTGAGTGTAGTGCGTGAACTAGTGGCGCACACTCTGGGGTATGTTCATTTAGGCCGCCAATAATCCTGACGCTGTACCGCAGGGGACCCTGTGGGGGTATATGCTGGCTAGCCCGTACAGTTCTGATGTTTTGTTTGTTTGTTTACATTGAGGTAGGGCTCGCACACCCTCCCCCTTATTTTAACGTATATCTAATAAAAATTTGAGGTTTTTAACTTCTCTACAACATTTCTATCAACTGTGAACAATATTTAATTTGAAACGTAACTCTCATTACTGTTTCTGTGCCGTATGCTAACTAAAACACAGCAAAATACTTTTTCTTTTTTTTTTCACAGACAAATGACACTGACAATAATCCTAGCACACGAAACCCTAAAACACATCAAAAGCCTTTTTTTTTTTTTTCACAGACTAAACAGACAGCAAAAGGCTACACTATACTATATCTCTATCTAACCTACACTACACCCTGTACTGGAATCAGCTACACTATTCACTATTAACTAACCTACACTATATCCCACTAACTATCTGGATTATATACAGGTGAAACTCAAAAAATTCGAATATCGTGCAAAAGTCCATTTATTTCAGTAATGCAAATTAAAAGGAATTGCATTCATGCAGCTTGAAATTAGAATTTTGTGAAAAGGTTCAATATTCTAGGCTCAAAGTGTCACACTCTAGTCAGCTAATTAATCCATACCCCCTGAGCAAAGGGGACCTGAGATTGTGACTTTGGGGTTTCATAAACTGTAAGCCATAATCATCCAAATTATAACAAAGGCTTGAAATATCTCGCTTTGCATGTAATGAGTCTATCTCTTATGTTAGTTTCACCTTTTAAATTGCATTACTGAAATAAATCAACTTTGCATGATATTAAAATTTTTCGAGTTTCACCTGTATATGAGGTATCAAATGTAATATGACACAGCAATTCAGCAAAGTACAGAAATCACACTCCTCTCTCTCTCTCTCTCTCACAACTACATGAAACAGCACAAAATGGCTGCTGGAGACGTTCTTATATTGTAAGGGGTAGGCAACTTTCCTACTGGTTGCTAGGGATGTTGCTAAGCTCTGACAAAGATATTGCAGCTTTCTCATTGGCCCACAAGCTAGAAGCAGAGAGGGATCATGTGTACTGTTTAAAAAAAATAAAAATGAATATTCGAGATTACGAATATATAGCGATTTATTCAAAATATTCGCGAATTCTCGAAGCGCCGATATTCGCGATAAAAATTTGCAATACGAATATTCACACTCAACACTACTTTTAAATCCATTGACAAGTGTTTCTGCCTTCTGTTCGTACAGGGGTGCACTTTCCAAAATGGCGTCACTTCTTGGGGTTTTTAATTTCTGGGGATCTCAGGAATTATTAATGTGTGGCATGGCACCTAAAATCCATGTCTGTTTATTCAGAGCTGCCCGCAAAATCCATATTTTGCATTTTGCCTGCTGTGCTCCCATACTACAAGCTACAAGCACATATGGGTTGTTTCCTGAATGGTGAAAAAATTGGGTAACATATACTGGGGTGCAGTTTCTCTCTGTTACCCCTTGTGAAAATTAAAAATTGGGTGGCACCTAAAAACCATTCCTGCAAATTCAGGCCTGCAGAATACATATTTTGCAGTTTAAATCTAGAGCCCTGCTGTGTACCCATACAGTATGCTACAAGCACATGTGGGGTGTTGCTGTATTCAGGGGAAAATGGGTAACAAAATGTGGGGTTTCCACTTTTGAAAGTGAAAAATGTAGGTGTAAAGCCACTTTTTCTGGAAAAAATAGCAATTTTTAATTTTCGAAGCCAAGTGTTTGTTAATTTCGTGAAACGCCTGATGGATCAAAGTGCTCACTACACACCCTGAAATATTCCTTGAGGGGTGTAGTTTTCAAAATGGGGTCACTTTTTGGGGGTTTCCACTGTAGGGGTACCTCAGGGTGTCTTCATATGCGACATAGCTTCCAAAATCCACTCCTGCAAAATGTGTCCTCCAAAAGCACTATGGCGCTCCTTCCCTTTAGAACCCTGCTATGCGCTCAAATGTCCTTTTTTTGTGCACATATGGGGGGGTCTTTGTAAACTGCAGAATCAGAGTAACAAATATTGATATTTATTTTACTTTTAACCCTTGCTATGTTACAGTAATAATGGAAGAAAATGGGAAATCGGGAAAAAAAATGATAATTTTGAAATTTCACCTCCATTTTCCTTTAATTCTTGTGGAACATCTCAAGGGTTAAAAAAGTTTGTAACATTAGTTTTGAATAATTTGAGGGGTGTAGTTTCTAAAATTGGGTCATTTATGGGTGGTTTCCATTAGGTAAGCCTCTAAAAAAACACTTTATAACTGAATTGTTGCTTAAAAAAGATGGCTTTTGAAATTTTGTTGAAATGTAGAAAATTGCTTCTAAAATTTTAAGCCTTGTAGCGTCCTAAATGAATAAAAAATAAAAAGTAGACATATGGGAAATGTAAAGTAATAACTATTTTGTAAGGTATCAATATTTGCCATGAAGCAGAGAAATTAATATTTAGAAAATAGTGAATTTTTTCTAATTTTCTCTATTTTTATTTATTTTTTAATAAATAAAGGTGAAATATATTGACTCAAATTTATCACTAACATGAAGTCATGGGAAAACAATCTCTGAATGGCTTGGATATGAAAAACTGTTGCAAAGTTATTACCACATAAAGTAACATATGTCAGATTTGAAAAAATCGGCCAGGGATTTAATGTGAAAAGTGGCTCGGTAGTGAAGGGGTTAAATAATAAATATTATTATTATTAATAATAATAATAATAATAATAATAATAATAATCGTTGTGCATTCCTTGTGATGAGAATCCTTTTCTTCAAAGTACGTTGTCAAAAGCCAGTTACTATCACGGTCCCTCAGGTGACTGATGTCGGGAAATCAAGGAGATTGGCTGAGCGTGGAGGAATCTAACAGCCTCCTTGATTTCTCTTGAGTCAGTGTTGATAGGGTTAATGACCACTTCCCTTTTCTCAGCTGTTGCTCTGTGGTCATCACTTCTACTCTTTATAGTCTGACCACACCCTTCTGACTATGCGGTAGATAGCTTCATTTGGGTTTGACTGAGCTAAAACTTACCAGGAAAGATTAAAGGACCTTAACATGTATAGCTTGGAAGAAAGACGAGACAGAGGGAATATGATAGAAACCTTTAAATGCATAAAGGGAATCAATAAGGTAAAAGAGGACAAAAGATTTAAAAGAAGAAAAACTGCTACAAGAGGACATAGTTTTAAATTAGAGGGGCAAAGGTTTAAAATTAATATCAGGAAGTATTACTTTACTGAGAGAGTAGTGGATGCATGGAATAGCCTTCCTGCAGAAGTGGTAGCTGCAAATACAGTGAAGGAGTTTAAGCATGCATGGGATAGGCATAAGGCCAGCCTTCATATAAGATAGGGCCAGGGGCTATTCATAGTACTCAGTATATTGGGCAGACTAGATGGGCCAAATTGTTCTTATCTGCCGACACATTCTATGTTTCTATGTTCAGGGTCTATTCATATTGATAGATAGTTATGGCCCGGATTAGGGTTGTCTAGGAGACGACCTGTTTCTTCTCTAGGTTCCAGGCCCAGTTACTGTTCCCCTTCCCTCCTATGTTCAGTGTGGAGGTTCCCCCCACACTGATCGTGACAGTTACATTTTCATATGTTATTTAATTTATCACCATAAATCCGTCAAGCATACCCACCGAATGCAGAAAAAAAACTTCTAATTATTTATAGTCTCCAAGCCCTCGGGTTGGCAGCTCTCCTAGTCCCCCAGTAACCTCTGCTCTGACCTTGAGTTTAGTTAAAGAGCCTGATAATACCATTCCGTGTATCTAAAAGTTCCTGTAAATCTGAACAGGTGTAATGGGTTTCAATAAAGGATTTCCTATTATTGAAAAAATTACCTCTTTGTCTTTCTTTGTGATATTCTGCATCTATGTGGTCAAATTTAAGTAAGTTTTTCAGCTGGGCAATGACATGTGTTCTAATGGGGGGGGGGGTGCATCCAACCCCATTTATCTAGAAAACTTCTAAGGGCTACCAATAGGAATACATGAATGGGTTTATGATATTTGACCATGGGTGTGCCTTCAGCCCAGTCAAGGGGTCTGGATTGATGAAACAATATGAAAAATAAAGCTTGGGGGTGCAGGGTAGTTGTAACTGCCAAAATTGTTGGATGTACGCAATAATAACTTGCCAACAGGTGACAGTGGCATTGCATCTTCATATTCCATGCCATATGTCGGTTAAGGGCATCTGGCATTTAGGACAAGCAGTTATTCTATTTAGGAAGGTAGGGGAGGGTAAAATATTATACCCATATATCGCAGTGCATAAGCTTAAATTACACGTTTCCCTCCATCGTTCATTGATTAGCAGATCAACAAAATTTTTAAATGAAATATTGTAAAATTATTTTATCCAAAAGGGAATAAAAGGTCTCTTGGTGTCTGGTTCTGACTGCACATTTTATCAGGGATGCCACATGAAGAATTTTATAGTATAATCTGTGGTCTATTGCCCATGCCTGAGCACTCAGGGCGAAGCATGTGGTTGATGGCACAGATCGTCAGAGCTAACTGCCAAGTGCGCCTTGTAGTCAGGGTGAGTGGGGACAATGTTTAGACCAGTATAAAACCTGTTAATTGGGTGTCAGTCAGACCTGCATATTAAACATCACACCTACCTCCCAACCGTCCCAGATGAGGTGGGACAGTCCCAGATTTCAGCAGCTGTCTTTCTATTCCAGGATAGAGAGTTATGTGCCACTTTCAACTGTCCCTGCCTCTTGAGGACACAGATATAGATGAATGCACCATTTCCCTGCCAGTGCTCTGCCTAGCTACTGTGTGGGGGCACAAAGGGGACTAGGCAGGATTGTGTGTGTATAGACTGGGATTGGGTCCAGTTAGAGGTGTAGCTTAATGCTGATAACTGCTGGTGTCCATCCTTGGGCTTTTTAAAAGTTAGGATGGCATGCATCACAACATGATTAGTGGACTATTTTATACCAGTCAAAGTGGAGAGGGTAGTTGGCAAGATTTTTGGTGAGAAGCAAGCCTCATTTCTGAAAACTTAGTGTGACAGGTTCTTTTTAACATGTTGACTCAAAAGAAAAAATTTTACAATCACAGTTTCTCGTTGCTGCAGATTTGTTGCAATCCGAAAGGGGATTGCAGAAACCTATAAAAATACTGAAGAAAAACTTAATTAAGATGGAATTTATGTAGCAAAACTGCATATATGTGTGAATTAAATCTTAAAGAGGTATTCCCATCTCAGACAATGGGGGCAAATTGCTAGTATATGCCCCCATTGTCAGATAGGTGTGGGTCCCACCTCTGGGCAAAGAGAAGGAGGATGCACTGCGCATGTGCGGCCACCCTCCTTTAATTTCTATGGGAACACCGTCAATAGCCGATCTATTTCCGTCAGCCCTATTGAAGGGAATGGAAGTGGTGGCTGGGCAGTGCGCTCACATTCATTTCTATGGGGCTGATAGAAAGAGCCGAGCCTGCGCTCAGCTATTTTCGGCAGCCCCATAGAAATGAATGAAGGGTGGCCACCCATGCGCAGTGTGCCCTCCTCCATTTGCCGGCTCAGTGTATGAGATAGGTGTAGGTCCCAGAGGTGGGACCCGCACCTATCAGACAATGGGGGCATATTCTAGTGATATGTCCAGTGTCTGAGATGGGAAAACCCCTTTAAAATGACAGATTTCTCTACCAAAATGGGTGAAATATGCTAACAAGTATCTATGAGCTGATGAACAGCTAGCTACAAAGATAGATAGATAGATAGATAGATAGATAGTTAGATAGATAGATAGATAGAGATAGAGATAGATAGATAGATAGATAGATAGATAGATAGATAGATAGATAGATAGATAGATAGATAGATAGATAGATAGGAGATAGATAAATGAATATTATGGAATGTATGGGAAGTGTATGTCACTGTTATAGAATAATTATATTAAATGGTGGCACTGTATGCCATTGTTATTTGGGCAATTCATGGCATTCTTTAGGCACTGTATGACACTATAATTGGTTTATTTTTTCTGGTGGCTCCACATATTGGTTTGTCCATCTGCTTCTATTGACTTTCATCTGCTTTAGATAAACTTGTGTGCCATTTTGGACCTACAAATGTTGAACGTAAAAATGACACTATGATGTATTGATAGCAATATGCAGCTATCCACAATTTTATGTCACGACACGGAGGCTCATATTGCATTCTCATTCTTTACTGAAATCAACAGCAGCAAAGAAAAATCCATAAAAAATGAACCAACAGACCACCCCTACAAGGGGCAACCCCTCCCACAGTCCAGTCCATAAGTAGAACCTCCCACCGGAACTCTTTCTTTGCTTCTGTCCATGGCAGATAAGTATAACGTTATGGCTCAGACCTATTGTTTTTTCTACCCCATTTTTATTGTCTTTCTGAGGATTTGTTTTCTTCTGGGGGGTTTGGGTTTAGTTCCCATATTTTTCCGGTATTTCTAATCTTATATATATATTATATTGTTTTTTATTGTTTTATTGTCCTTCCACTTGTTTCCCCCCCCCCTTTTTTTCTCTGTCCCCTGGGGTTTCATTCCGGCCGCTTTGCTGTCCTCTCTGTCCGCCTCTGGGCGGTATTTCTTGTGTCCGGCCATTTTCCCCTTCTTTTCTATCTTACCTCGGCGCATCCGGCGCCATTGCTTCTTGTTTCAGCCTTGCGTGCGCTCCTCTTCTGTAATCTCGTGAGTTGCGAGATTTCGGCGGCCGCACCTGTCCTCTCGGCGGCTCCGGGATTCTCGGGCGCCATCTTGGTCCTCTCTTCTGTGCCGGCTTCATAGAGTTTGCCGCGAGGGGGGCGTGGTTTCTCCTGTTCCCGCGTGCGCTGGGGGTGGAGTCTCCTCATCGGCGCCATCTTGCCTTCCTGTTGCCGAGTATTGCTGCGGTCATTCCGGTAGTGTTCTTACTCCTGGAGTGACTAACTCCTCGCCATGTCTTTGCCTGTGCAGGTCTCCCCCTCTGTGCCTCCCCCCTTGCAGGTCTCCTCTGCTTTGGTGCCTTCCCCTGCCCCAGCAGGTACCATTGCCGGCCCCTCTCCTGCTCAGCCCCAGTCGGCTGCCTTACAGCAAACCATTGCGGATGCTATTAATAATGCTATGGGCTCCATGTCCTCCATTATTTCCCAATCTATTTCCCAGGCTCTAACGGCTCAGGCCCCTGCCCCTATCCCTCCTACCACTGATGCCTCCATAATTACTAGATCTGATAGCTTAGCTCTATCAAAAGATGGCTTGCTTAGTACACGCAAAAGAGCCTGCCCGCGCCAGGCGGAAAAAGCGCTCCCCTGGAAGTCCGCTTGGGCTCAGCCCATCCCTAGTTCCGACTCAGAGATAGAGTCCGAGGAGGAGGCTTTGAGTGACGGCCAGTGTGCATCTGATGTTGACCTTGAAGGGGTCTTAGTGGAGGATGAGGATTACGTGTCTGAAGTCCCTCTGTCACGCCCTTCAACTAGTGCGGCCCTGGAGGCCAAGGGGTCGACTCTTACTTGCCTTACGGACCCTTTGGGCGAACCCTTATTTGACCCGGACAGCTTACATCACCCGAGGTCAGCGGAGTGGTTACCTGCTCCACATGTGGCTTGATATTTGGAGGACAGGGTTAGAAAGCCCCTGTCTAAGGAGACACGAAACAAATTGAGGGCAGAGTGCCCGCGGCCCCTTGTCCCAAACAAGGTTTGTGAAACCCCCAATGTGGACCCCAAGATGGTCCAGTTTTTACCCAAAACGGGCTTTAATCACCGCAGGGGCCTGGATTCGGCGCTCCGTGCCTGCCAGGACAAGCTCTTGGATAGCTTAGGTCCCTTGACCAAAATATTTCAATTGGCGGAGACAGCCAGATCTGAGGGCACCCCTATTGACCCAGATGAGCTTCGTGGCTGGACTCAGTGCGCCATCTGTATGGTAGGAAACGTGAACTCTTCACTTTCCATTGAACGGAGGAAAGCTATCCTCATTGAAATTGAACTGAAGCTAGCCAATATGGCTCTTACCGAGTCTGGCAAGGAGGGACAGGGGCTCCTATTTGGTGACACCTTCATAAAAGACCTGGGCAAATTCCATGCGAAAGGTTTTTCATGGGAGAGTCTCTTCCAGGGCCGGCAGTTTCAGGGGCCGTCTGTCTGGCCATACCCATTTCCAGACCCGTAGCAACGGTCGAGGCCCTTTCAATCAACGCCCGGCGTTCCAGGACCAAAGACAACAGTCCTCGTTCTTTCCGTCCAGAGGGTCCGCCGGAAGATCCAGGTCCTTCAGAGGTTATTCCGGATCAAGACGTCCTCTCGGTGAGTCACCAGAATCTACTATCTTCTTCAACCCATTGCATAGGGCGCAGACTCCATCATTTTTTAAATGCTTGGTCCCGTATCACGTCCGACCCGTGGGTCCTCTCCACTGTCCGGGGCTTCTATATAGAACTTATAGACACTCCTTTGATCCTCCCAAATCCGCACCCGAGGTTTCTTTCGGGTCAGGCCCAACATTGCTTACACGCGGAGCTTGAGTCTCTCCGAGTAAAGGGGGCAGTGGAACGTGCCCCAACCCCCGATTGGGGAGTCATCAGCGACATCTTCTTAGTAGAGAAGAAAGGGGGTCAGTTTCGACCCATGATAAATCTGAAGAACCTCAACCGTTTTGTTCGGTACCACCATTTCAAAATGGAGGGCATCCATCTGCTCAGGGACCTCCTTATCCCGGGCGACTGGATGGTGAAGTTGGACATGAAAGGCTTACCTGACGATCCTGATTGCTCCACCTTTCAGGGATCTACTTCAATTCCTGTGGAACGGACAGGTTTGGAGATTCACTTGCCTCCCCTTTGGCTTTCCTCAGCTCCTTGGTGTTTCACCAAACTGATGAAACCGATGGTGGCGTGGCTCCGCCTCCAGGGTGTTCGTCTGGTAATTTACCTGGACGATATTCTTATCTTGGCCCAGTGCCCCTCCATCCTTCTGTCTCATCTGCGGATGTCAATTTCCCTGCTCACCGACCTAGGTTTTATCATCAACACCAAGAAGTCATCTCGACCTTCCAGATCCATGGAGTTCTTGGGCTTCGTGGTGGATTCCACCGCACAGACTCTTTGTCTTCCAGGACCGAAAGTCAGAGCCATCCCCAAGGAATTGCAGCATACGCTGAGGCTTCCCCGGATCTCCTTACGTCATTTGGCACGGATTATCGGCCTGTTGTCCTCTTCCATCCAGGCGATCTTCCCGGCTCCGCTCCATTATCGGGCGCTACAGCGGCTCAAGATTGCCCACCTACAGGCAGGTGCATCGTATGCGGACATGGTAGTTCTGGATCAGGAGACGAGGGACGAGCTGACGTGGTGGAACTCCAATCTCGAAGCATGGAACGGCAGAGCTATCGTGGGTCCTCAACCAGACCTCATTGTGGAGGCGGACGCCAGTCTGCACGGCTGGGGCGCCCACTGCAAACGGATTTCCACCGGGGGTACTCATTCCGTGATGTTGACTCATCTGGCGAAGGAGTTCTAGTCGTTTTGTCTGGACTAGGGTTTCACGGTGATCGCAGAATACATCCCGGGCCTTCACAATACCTTCGCGGATTGGAGTTCGCGGTACACGTCCGACTTCAGCGATTGGAGATTGGATCCGGAGATTTTCTCCTCCGTCTAATCTATTTGGGGCCCTTTTGCTTTAGACCTCTTCGCTTCACGATGGAATTCCCAACTTCCCAGGTTCTACAGCTGGAGACCGGACCCACTTTCGGAGGCAGGACTTCTGCAGGACTAGTCGGGACCGCTCTCGTATGCTTTTCCTCCGTTCGCGTTGATTCCTCACGTTCTATCACAGATTCACCACCAGTCAGCAGAATTGGTCCTGTGGTTCCTTTCTGGCAGGCCCAGGTTTGGTTTCCTCAGCTCCTGGAGCTCCTGATAGAGGATCCTCGTCTCCTCCCGTTTTCCCTGGATCTCCTCCTTGGCTCGGTAGGCCAGCATCATCCTCTCCTAGTGGACGGATCTCTCTGCCTCCTGGCGTGCAGAGTGTCGGGGAACGTTGGGACATCGCTGGAATATCAGGGACGACTAGATTCCTCTTGGAGAACGCTTGGGCCCCCGGTACTAGACGGGCGTATTGATCAGCTTGGGGAATTTGGTCTCGCTGGTGCGTGGGCCGGAGTCTGGATACCCTTTGACGGATGTACTACAGTTTTTATCCTCTCTATTTGACGAAGGTAAGGCGTATAGGACGTTGAATGTTTTCAGGTCAGCGATATCCTCTCGCCAACAGGGTTTCGCTGGTGGCCCGGCTGGTCAGCATCCTTTGGTTTGCCGTCTCCTCAAGGGCTCTTGCCTTTCTCGCCCTCCTAGACCTCGTTTCTCCACTTCTTGGGACGTTCGTTTGGTCCTGGACTTCTTTTCACGGTGGTCTCCCAATTCGGATCTTTCTCTTTGCCAATTATCAGCTAAATTGGTGTCCTTGCTATGTCTTGTCTCTTGTAAAAGAGTTTCGGATGTTAGAGCTCTGGACTTCGATGCTCTTTCTTTTTCCCGGAGGGGGTTTCCTTCAATATCTCCAGCCGTACCAAGACCGGCATTAAATCCGTTTCTTATCCGGCGTTTCCCAACTCTCCGGCTCTTTGCCCAGTGGGGTGTCTGAGGGAATACTTGTCTCGTACTTCCGCTGCTCTACGTTCTTCTTCTTCACCTCAGTTATTTATTTCCTTTCGCAGGACGTTTCGTCCGGTCACTAGTGTCACCTTGTCCCGTTGGGTGAAATGGATCCTTTCCTTGTCGGGTATTAACACTTCTGTATTCACAGCCCATTCGGTCAGAGGAGCCTCTGCGACTTCCATGGCTGTCGCGGGTGCTCGCCTGGAGGATATTCTGAGGTTGGCGGATTGGTCCAGGGCGTCTAGGCCTCCTCCGCATGCCTTCGCTTCAGTGATTTCTACGCTTTCATCGCAGGTAAGTATAATGCTTCTAAAATTGCTAAGTAGCCATGGCAGCCAGGACTGCAGTAGCGTCCTGGCTGCCATGGTTACCGATCGGAGTCCCAGCGATTAAACTGGGACTTCGCGATCGGTACTCTCCGCTGCCACCAATGATGCCACCAATGATGCCACCGGTCATTTTAATTAGGGGGGGGAGGGGGGCGGCCGCACTGGCCACCAATGTGTTAAATACAAGGGAGGGAGGGGGGGCCGGCCGCACTGGCCACCAATGTGTTAAGTACAAGGGAGGGAGGGGGGGCGGCCGCACTGGCCACCAATGAGTTAAATACAGGGGAGGGGGGGGGGCCGCACTGGCCACCAATGAGTTAAATACGGGGGGAGGGAGGGGGGCAGTCATGTACACAGTTCTTTTAGTATATTCTAACCTGAAGCGTCCCCATCACCACGCCTCTGTGTTAGAATATACTGTCGGATCTGAGTTTCACGATCTAACTTCTGTATTCACAGCCCATTCAGTCAGAGGAGCCTCTGCGACTTCCATGGCTGTCGCGGGTGCTCGCCTGGAGGATATTCTGAGGTTGGCGGATTGGTCCAGGGCGTCTACATTCAGAGAATTTTATTTTAGGCTTCCTCCGCATGCCTTCGCTTCAGTGATTTCTACGCTTTCATTGCAGGTAAGTATAATGCTTCTAAAATTGCTAAGTAACCATGGCAGCCAGGACTGCAGTAGCGTCCTGGTTGCCATGGTTACCGATCGGAGTCCCAGTTTAATCGCTGGGACTCCGATCGGTAACCATGGCAACCAGGACGCTACTGCAGTCCTGGCTGCCAGTGGCTAACTTAGCAATTTTAGAAGCATTATACTTACCTGCAATGAAAGCGTAGAAATCACTGAAGCGAAGGCATGCGGAGGAAGCCTAAAATAAAATTCTCTGAATGTAGACGCCCTGGACCAATCCGCCAACCTCAGAATATCCTCCAGGCGAGCACCCGCGACAGCCATGGAAGTCGCAGAGGCTCCTCTGACTGAATGGGCTGTGAATACAGAAGTTAGTTCGTGAAACTCAGATCCGACAGTATATACTAACACAGAGTGAGGCGTGGTGATGGGACGCTTCAGGTGTAGAATATACTAAAAGAACTGTGTACATGACTGCCCCCCTCCCTCCCCCCGTATTTAACTCATTGGTGGCCAGTGCGGGCCCCCCTCCCTCCCCTGTATTTAACTCATTGTGGCCAGTGCGGCCGCCCCCCCTCCCTCCCTTGTATTTAACACATTGGTGGCCAGTGCGGCCGGCCCCCCCCTCCCTCCCTTGTATTTAACACATTGGTGGCCAGTGCGGCCGCCCCCCCCCCCCCCCCCTAATTAAATGAGCCGGTGGCATCATTGTGGCATCATTGGTGGCAGCGGAGAGTACCGATCGCGAAGTCCCAGTTTAATCGCTGGGGACTCCGGATCGTAACCATGGCAACCAGGACGCTACTGCAGTCCTGGCTGCCATGGCTACTTAGCAATTTTAGAAGCATTATACTTACCTGCGATGAAAGCGTAGAAATCACTGAAGCGAAGGCATGCGGAGGAGGCCTAGACGCCCTGGACCAATCCGCCAACCTCAGAATATCCTCCAGGCGAGCACCCGCGACAGCCATGGAAGTCGCAGAGGCTCCTCTGACCGAATGGCTGTGAATACAGAAGTGTTAATACCCGACAAGGAAAGGATCCATTTCACCCAACGGGACAAGGTGACACTAGTGACCGACGAAACGTCCTGCGAAAGGAAATAAATAACTGAGGTGAAGAAGAAGAACGTAGAGCAGCGGAAGTACGAGACAAGTATTCCCTCAGACACCCCACTGGGCAAAGAGCCGGAGAGTTGGGAAACGCCGGATAAGAAACGGATTTAATGCCGGTCTTGGTACGGCTGGAGATATTGAAGGAAAACCCCCTCCGGGGAAAAAGAAAGAGCATCGAAGTCCAGAGCTCTAACATCCGAAACTCTTTTACAAGAGACAGACATAGCAAGGACACCAATTTAGCTGATAATTGGCAAAGAGAAAGATCCGAATTGGAGACCACCGTGAAAAGAAGTCCAGGACAAACGAACGTCCCAAGAAGTGGAGAAACGAGGTCTAGGAGGGCGAGAAAGGCAAGAGCCCTGAGGAGACGGCAAACCAAAGGATGCTGACCAGCCGGGCCACCAGCGAAACCCTGTTGGCGAGAGGATATCGCTGACCTGAAAACATTCAACGTCCTTACGCCTTACCTTCGTCAAATAGAGAGGATAAAAACTGTAGTACATCCGTCAAAGGGTATCCAGACTCCGGCCCACGCACCAGCGAGACCAAATTCCCCAAGCTGATCAATACGCCCGTCTAGTACCGGGGGCCCAAGCTTCTCCCAAGAGGAATCTAGTCGTCCCTGATATTCCAGCGATGTCCCAACGTTCCCCGACACTCTGCACGCCAGGAGGCAGAGAGATCCGTCCACTAGGAGAGGATGATGCTGGCCTACCGAGCCAAGGAGGAGATCCAGGGAAAAACGGGAGGAGACGAGGATCCTCTATCAGGAGCTCCAGGAGCTGAGGAAACCAAACCTGGGCCTGCCAGAAAGGAACCACAGGACCAATTCTGCTGACTGGTGGTGAATCTGTGAGTAGAACGTGAGGAATCAACGCGAACGGAGGAAAAGCATACGAGAGCGGTCCCGACTAGTCCTGCAGAAGTCCTGCCTCCGAAAGTGGGTCCGGTCCCTCCAGCTGTAGAACCTGGGAAGTTGGGAATTCCATCGTGAAGCGAAGAGGTCTAAAGCAAAAGGGCCCCAAATAGATTAGACGGAGGAGAAAATCTCCGGATCCAATCTCCAATCGCTGAAGTCGGACGTGTACCGCGAACTCCAATCCGCGAAGGTATTGTGAAGGCCCGGGATGTATTCTGCGATCACCGTGAAACCCTAGTCCAGACAAAACGACTAGAATCCCTTCGCCAGATGAGTCAACATCACGGAATGAGTACCCCCGGTGGAAATCCGTTTGCAGTGGGCGCCCCAGCCGTGCAGACTGGCGTCCGCCTCCACCAATGAGGTCTGGTTGAGGACCCACGTATAGCTCTGCCGTTCCATGCTTCGAGATTGGAGTTCCACCACGTCAGCTCGTCCCTCGTCCTCCTGATCCAGAACTACCATGTCCGCATACGATGCACCTGCCTGGAGGTGGGCAATCTTGAGCCGCTGTAGCGCCCGATAATGGAGCGGAGCCGGAAAACGCCTGGATGGAAGAGGACAACAGGCCGAGTAATCCGTGCCAAATGACGTAAGGAATCCGGGGAAGCCTCAGCGTATGCTTGCAATTCTTGGGGATGGCTCTGACTTTCGGTCCTGAAGACAAAGAGTCTGTGCGGTGGAATCCACCACGAAGCCCAAGAACTCCATGGATCTGGAAGGTCGAGATGACTTCTTGGTGTTGATGATAAAACCTAGGTCGGTGAGCAGGGAAATTGACATCCGCAGATGAGACAGAAGGATGGAGGGGCACTGGGCCAAGATAAGAAATATCGTCCAGGTAAATTACCAGACGAACACCCTGGAGGCGGAGCCACGCCACCATCGGTTTCATCGTTTGGTGAACACAAGGAGCTGAGGAAAGGCCAAAGGGGAGGCAAGTGAATCTCCAAACCTGTCCGTTCCACAGGAATTGAAGTAGATCCCTGAAAAGGTGGAGCAATCAGGATCGTCAGGTAAGCCTTTCATGTCCAACTTCACCATCCAGTCGCCCGGGATAAGGAGGTCCCTGAGCAGATGGATGCCCTCCATTTTGAAATGGTGGTACCGAACAAAACGGTTGAGGTTCTTCAGATTTATCATGGGTCGAAACTGACCCCCTTTCTTCTCTACTAAGAAGATGTCGCTGATGACTCCCCAATCGGGGGTTGGGGCACCGTTCCACTGCCCCCTTTACTCGGAGAGACTCAAGCTCCGCGTGTAAGCAATGTTGGGCCTGACCCGAAAGAAACCTCGGGTGCGGATTTGGGAGGATCAAAGGAGTGTCTATAAGTTCTATATAGAAGCCCCGGACAGTGGAGAGGACCCACGGGTCGGACGTGATACGGGACCAAGCATTTAAAAAATGATGGAGTCTGCGCCCTATGCAATGGGTTGAAGAAGATAGTAGATTCTGGTGACTCACCGAGAGGACGTCTTGATCCGGAATAACCTCTGAAGGACCTGGATCTTCCGGCGGACCCTCTGGACGGAAAGAACGAGGACTGTTGTCTTTGGTCCTGGAACGCCGGGCGTTGATTGAAAGGGCCTCGACCGTTGCTACGGGTCTGGAAATGGGTATGGCCAGACAGACGGCCCCTGAAACTGCCGGCCCTGGAAGAGACTCTCCCATGAAAAACCTTTCGCATGGAATTTGCCCAGGTCTTTTATGAAGGTGTCACCAAATAGGAGCCCCTGTCCCTCCTTGCCAGACTCGGTAAGAGCCATATTGGCTAGCTTCAGTTCAATTTCAATGAGGATAGCTTTCCTCCGTTCAATGGAAAGTGAAGAGTTCACGTTTCCTACCATACAGATGGCGCACTGAGTCCAGCCACGAAGCTCATCTGGGTCAATAGGGGTGCCCTCAGATCTGGCTGTCTCCGCCATTGAAATATTTTGGTCAAGGGACCTAAGCTATCCAAGAGCTTGTCCTGGCAGGCACGGAGCGCCGAATCCAGGCCCCTGCGGTGATTAAAGCCCGTTTTGGGTAAAAACTGACCATCTTGGGGTCCACATTGGGGGTTTCACAAACCTTGTTTGGGACAAGGGGCCGCGGGCACTCTGCCCTCAATTTGTTTCGTGTCTCCTTAGACAGGGGCTTTCTAACCCTGTCCTCCAAATATCAAGCCACATGTGGAGCAGGTAACCACTCCGCTGACCTCGGGTGATGTAAGCTGTCCGGGTCAAATAAGGGTTCGCCCAAAGGGTCCGTAAGGCAAGTAAGAGTCGACCCTTGGCCTCCAGGGCCGCACTAGTTGAAGGGCGTGACAGAGGGACTTCAGACACGTAATCCTCATCCTCCACTAAGACCCCTTCAAGGTCAACATCAGATGCACACTGGCCGTCACTCAAAGCCTCCTCCTCGACTCTATCTCTGAGTCGGAACTAGGGATGGGCTGAGCCCAAGCGGACTTCCAGGGGAGCGCTTTTTCCGCCTGGCGCGGGCAGGCTCTTTTGCGTGTACTAAGCAAGCCATCTTTTGATAGAGCTAAGCTATCAGATCTAGTAATTATGGAGGCATCAGTGGTAGGAGGGATAGGGGCAGGGGCCTGAGCCGTTAGAGCCTGGGAAATAGATTGGGAAATAATGGAGGACATGGAGCCCATAGCATTATTAATAGCATCCGCAATGGTTTGCTGTAAGGCAGCCGACTGGGGCTGAGCAGGAGAGGGGCCGGCAATGGTACCTGCTGGGCAGGGGAAGGCACCAAAGCAGAGGAGACCTGCAAGGGGGGAGGCACAGAGGGGGAGACCTGCACAGGCAAAGACATGGCGAGGAGTTAGTCACTCCAGGAGTAAGAACACTACCGGAATGACCGCAGCAATACTCGGCAACAGGAAGGCAAGATGGCGCCGATGAGGAGACTCCACCCCCAGCGCACGCGGGAACAGGAGAAACCACGCCCCCCTCGCGGCAAACTCTATGAAGCCGGCACAGAAGAGAGGACCAAGATGGCGCCCGAGAATCCCGGAGCCGCCGAGAGGACAGGTGCGGGCCGCCGAAATCTCGCAACTCACGAGATTACAGAAGAGGAGCGCACGCAAGGCTGAAACAAGAAGCAATGGCGCCGGATGCGCCGAGGTAAGATAGAAAAGAAGGGGAAAATGGCCGGACACAAGAAATACCGCCCAGAGGCGGACAGAGAGGACAGCAAAGCGGCCGGAATGAAACCCCAGGGGACAGAGAAAAAAAGGGGGGGGGAAACAAGTGGAAGGACAATAAAACAATAAAAAACAATATAATATATATATAAGATTAGAAATACCGGAAAAATATGGGAACTAAACCCAAACCCCCCAGAAGAAAACAAATCCTCAGAAAGACAATAAAAATGGGGTAGAAAAAACAATAGGTCTGAGCCATAACGTATACTTATCTGCCATGGACAGAAGCAAAGAAAGAGTTCCGGTGGGAGGTTCTACTTATGGACTGGACTGTGGGAGGGGTTGCCCCTTGTAGGGGTGGTCTGTTGGTTCATTTTTTATGGATTTTTCTTTGCTGCTGTTGATTTCAGTAAAGAATGAGAATGCAATATGAGCCTCCGTGTCGTGACATAAAATTGTGGATAGCTGCATATTGCTATCAATACATCATAGTGTCATTTTTACGTTCAACATTTGTAGGTCCAAAATGGCACACAAGTTTATCTAAAGCAGATGAAAGTCAATAGAAGCAGATGGACAAACCAATATGTGGAGCCACCAGAAAAAATAAACCAATTATAGTGTCATACAGTGCCTAAAGAATCCATGAATTGCCCAAATAACAATGGCATACAGTGCCACCATTTAATATAATTATTCTATAACAGTGACATACACTTCCCATACATTCCATAATATTCATTTATCTATCTCCTATCTATCTATCTATCTATCTATCTATCTATCTATCTATCTATCTATCTATCTATCTATCTATCTATCTATCTCTATCTCTATCTATCTATCTATCTAACTATCTATCTATCTATCTATCTATCTATCTTTGTAGCTAGCTGTTCATCAGCTCATAGATACTTGTTAGCATATTTCACCCATTTTGGTAGAGAAATCTGTCATTTTAAAGGGGTTTTCCCATCTCAGACACTGGACATATCACTAGAATATGCCCCCATTGTCTGATAGGTGCGGGTCCCACCTCTGGGACCTACACCTATCTCATACACTGAGCCGGCAAATGGAGGAGGGCACACTGCGCATGGGTGGCCACCCTTCATTCATTTCTATGGGCTGCCGAAAATAGCTGAGCGCAGGCTCGGCTCTTTCTATCAGCCCCATAGAAATGAATGTGAGCGCACTGCCCAGCCACCACTTCCATTCCCTTCAATAGGGCTGACGGAAATAGATCGGCTATTGACGGTGTTCCCATAGAAATTAAAGGAGGGTGGCCGCACATGCGCAGTGCATCCTCCTTCTCTTTGCCCAGAGGTGGGACCCACACCTATCTGACAATGGGGGCATATACTAGCAATTTGCCCCCATTGTCTGAGATGGGAATACCTCTTTAAGATTTAATTCACACATATATGCAGTTTTGCTACATAAATTCCATCTTAATTAAGTTTTTCTTCAGTATTTTTATAGGTTTCTGCAATCCCCTTTCGGATTGCAACAAATCTGCAGCAACGAGAAACTGTGATTGTAAAATTTTTTCTTTTGAGTCAACATGTTAAAAAGAACCTGTCACACTAAGTTTTCAGAAATGAGGCTTGCTTCTCACCAAAATCTTGCCAACTACCCTCTCCACTTTGACTGGTATAAAATAGTCCACTAATCATGTTGTGATGCATGCCATCCTAACTTTTAAAAAGCCCAAGGATGGACACCAGCAGTTATCAGCATTAAGCTACACCTCTAACTGGACCCAATCCCAGTCTATACACACACAATCCTGCCTAGTCCCCTTTGTGCCCCCACACAGTAGCTAGGCAGAGCACTGGCAGGGAAATGGTGCATTCATCTATATCTGTGTCCTCAAGAGGCAGGGACAGTTGAAAGTGGCACATAACTCTCTATCCTGGAATAGAAAGACAGCTGCTGAAATCTGGGACTGTCCCACCTCATCTGGGACGGTTGGGAGGTAGGTGTGATGTTTAATATGCAGGTCTGACTGACACCCAATTAACAGGTTTTATACTGGTCTAAACATTGTCCCCACTCACCCTGACTACAAGGCGCACTTGGCAGTTAGCTCTGACGATCTGTGCCATCAACCACATGCTTCGCCCTGAGTGCTCAGGCATGGGCAATAGACCACAGATTATACTATAAAATTCTTCATGTGGCATCCCTGATAAAATGTGCAGTCAGAACCAGACACCAAGAGACCTTTTATTCCCTTTTGGATAAAATAATTTTACAATATTTCATTTAAAAATTTTGTTGATCTGCTAATCAATGAACGATGGAGGGAAACGTGTAATTTAAGCTTATGCACTGCGATATATGGGTATAATATTTTACCCTCCCCTACCTTCCTAAATAGAATAACTGCTTGTCCTAAATGCCAGATGCCCTTAACCGACATATGGCATGGAATATGAAGATGCAATGCCACTGTCACCTGTTGGCAAGTTATTATTGCGTACATCCAACAATTTTGGCAGTTACAACTACCCTGCACCCCCAAGCTTTATTTTTCATATTGTTTCATCAATCCAGACCCCTTGACTGGGCTGAAGGCACACCCATGGTCAAATATCATAAACCCATTCATGTATTCCTATTGGTAGCCCTTAGAAGTTTTCTAGATAAATGGGGTTGGATGCACCCCCCCCCCCATTAGAACACATGTCATTGCCCAGCTGAAAAACTTACTTAAATTTGACCACATAGATGCAGAATATCACAAAGAAAGACAAAGAGGTAATTTTTTTCAATAATAGGAAATCCTTTATTGAAACCCATTACACCTGTTCAGATTTACAGGAACTTTTAGATACACGGAATGGTATTATCAGGCTCTTTAACTAAACTCAAGGTCAGAGCAGAGGTTACTGGGGGACTAGGAGAGCTGCCAACCCGAGGGCTTGGAGACTATAAATAATTAGAAGTTTTTTTTCTGCATTCGGTGGGTATGCTTGACGGATTTATGGTGATAAATTAAATAACATATGAAAATGTAACTGTCACGATCAGTGTGGGGGGAACCTCCACACTGAACATAGGAGGGAAGGGGAACAGTAACTGGGCCTGGAACCTAGAGAAGAAACAGGTCGTCTCCTAGACAACCCTAATCCGGGCCATAACTATCTATCAATATGAATAGACCCTGAACATAGAAACATAGAATGTGTCGGCAGATAAGAACAATTTGGCCCATCTAGTCTGCCCAATATACTGAGTACTATGAATAGCCCCTGGCCCTATCTTATATGAAGGCTGGCCTTATGCCTATCCCATGCATGCTTAAACTCCTTCACTGTATTTGCAGCTACCACTTCTGCAGGAAGGCTATTCCATGCATCCACTACTCTCTCAGTAAAGTAATACTTCCTGATATTAATTTTAAACCTTTGCCCCTCTAATTTAAAACTATGTCCTCTTGTAGCAGTTTTTCTTCTTTTAAATCTTTTGTCCTCTTTTACCTTATTGATTCCCTTTATGCATTTAAAGGTTTCTATCATATTCCCTCTGTCTCGTCTTTCTTCCAAGCTATACATGTTAAGGTCCTTTAATCTTTCCTGGTAAGTTTTAGCTCAGTCAAACCCAAATGAAGCTATCTACCGCATAGTCAGAAGGGTGTGGTCAGACTATAAAGAGTAGAAGTGATGACCACAGAGCAACAGCTGAGAAAAGGGAAGTGGTCATTAACCCTATCAACACTGACTCAAGAGAAATCAAGGAGGCTGTTAGATTCCTCCACGCTCAGCCAATCTCCTTGATTTCCCGACATCAGTCACCTGAGGGACCGTGATAGTAACTGGCTTTTGACAACGTACTTTGAAGAAAAGGATTCTCATCACAAGGAATGCACAACGATTATTATTATTATTATTATTATTATTATTATTAATAATAATAATATTTATTATTTAACCCCTTCACTACCGAGCCACTTTTCACATTAAATCCCTGGCCGATTTTTTCAAATCTGACATATGTTACTTTATGTGGTAATAACTTTGCAACAGTTTTTCATATCCAAGCCATTCAGAGATTGTTTTCCCATGACTTCATGTTAGTGATAAATTTGAGTCAATATATTTCACCTTTATTTATTAAAAAATAAATAAAAATAGAGAAAATTAGAAAAAATTCACTATTTTCTAAATATTAATTTCTCTGCTTCATGGCAAATATTGATACCTTACAAAATAGTTATTACTTTACATTTCCCATATGTCTACTTTTTATTTTTTATTCATTTAGGACGCTACAAGGCTTAAAATTTTAGAAGCAATTTTCTACATTTCAACAAAATTCAAAAGCCATCTTTTTTAAGCAACAATTCAGTTATAAAGTGTTTTTTTAGAGGCTTACCTAATGGAAACCACCCATAAATGACCCAATTTTAGAAACTACACCCCTCAAATTATTCAAAACTAATGTTACAAACTTTTTTAACCCTTGAGGATGTTCCACAAGAATTAAAGGAAAATGGAGGTGAAATTTCAAAATTATCATTTTTTTTCCCGATTTCCCATTTTCTTCCATTATTACTGTAACATAGCAAGGGTTAAAAGTAAAATAAATATCAATATTTGTTACTCTGATTCTGCAGTTTACAAAGACCCCCCCCATATGTGCACAAAAAAAAGGACATTTGAGCGCATAGCAGGGTTCTAAAGGGAAGGAGCGCCATAGTGCTTTTGGAGGACACATTTTGCAGGAGTGGATTTGGAAGCTATGTCGCATATGAAGACACCCTGAGGTACCCTACAGTGGAAACCCCCAAAAAGTGACCCCATTTTGAAAACTACACCCCTCAAGGAATATTTCAGGGTGTGTAGTGAGCACTTTGATCCATCAGGCGTTTCACGAAATTAACAAACACTTGGCTTCGAAAATTAAAAATTGCTATTTTTCCAGAAAAAGTGGCTTTACACCTACATTTTTCACTTTCAAAAGTGGAAACCCCACATTTTGTTACCCATTTTCCCCTGAATACAGCAACACCCCACATGTGCTTGTAGCATACTGTATGGGTACACAGCAGGGCTCTAGATTTAAACTGCAAAATATGTATTCTGCAGGCCTGAATTTGCAGGAATGGTTTTTAGGTGCCACCCAATTTTTAATTTTCACAAGGGGTAACAGAGAGAAACTGCACCCCAGTATATGTTACCCAATTTTTTCACCATTCAGGAAACAACCCATATGTGCTTGTAGCTTGTAGTATGGGAGCACAGCAGGCAAAATGCAAAATATGGATTTTGCGGGCAGCTCTGAATAAACAGACATGGATTTTAGGTGCCATGCCACACATTAATAATTCCTGAGATCCCCAGAAATTAAAAACCCCAAGAAGTGACGCCATTTTGGAAAGTGCACCCCTGTACGAACAGAAGGCAGAAACACTTGTCAATGGATTTAAAAGTAGTGTTGAGTGTGAATATTCGTATTGCAAATTTTTATCGCGAATATCGGCGCTTCGAGAATTCGCGAATATTTTGAATAAATCGCTATATATTCGTAATCTCGAATATTCATTTTTATTTTTTTTAAACAGTACACATGATCCCTCTCTGCTTCTAGCTTGTGGGCCAATGAGAAAGCTGCAATATCTTTGTCAGAGCTTAGCAACATCCCTAGCAACCAGTAGGAAAGTTGCCTACCCCTTACAATATAAGAACGTCTCCAGCAGCCATTTTGTGCTGTTTCATGTAGTTGTGAGAGAGAGAGAGAGAGAGAGGAGTGTGATTTCTGTACTTTGCTGAATTGCTGTGTCATATTACATTTGATACCTCATATACAGGTGAAACTCGAAAAATTTTAATATCATGCAAAGTTGATTTATTTCAGTAATGCAATTTAAAAGGTGAAACTAACATAAGAGATAGACTCATTACATGCAAAGCGAGATATTTCAAGCCTTTGTTATAATTTGGATGATTATGGCTTACAGTTTATGAAACCCCAAAGTCACAATCTCAGGTCCCCTTTGCTCAGGGGGTATGGATTAATTAGCTGACTAGAGTGTGACACTTTGAGCCTAGAATATTGAACCTTTTCACAAAATTCTAATTTCAAGCTGCATGAATGCAATTCCTTTTAATTTGCATTACTGAAATAAATGGACTTTTGCACGATATTCGAATTTTTTGAGTTTCACCTGTATATAATCCAGATAGTTAGTGGGATATAGTGTAGGTTAGTTAATAGTGAATAGTGTAGCTGATTCCAGTACAGGGTGTAGTGTAGGTTAGATAGAGATATAGTATAGTGTAGCCTTTTGCTGTCTGTTTAGTCTGTGAAAAAAAAAAAAAAGGCTTTTGATGTGTTTTAGGGTTTCGTGTGCTAGGATTATTGTCAGTGTCATTTGTCTGTGAAAAAAAAAAGAAAAAAGTATTTTGCTGTGTTTTAGTTAGCATACGGCACAGAAACAGTAATGAGAGTTACGTTTCAAATTAAATATTGTTCACAGTTGATAGAAATGTTGTAGAGAAGTTAAAAAACCTCAAATTTTTATTAGATATACGTTAAAATAAGGGGGAGGGTGTGCGAGCCCTACCTCAATGTAAACAAACAAACAAAACATCAGAACTGTACGGGCTAGCCAGCATATACCCCCACAGGGTCCCCTGCGGTACAGCGTCAGGATTATTGGCGGCCTAAATGAACATACCCCAGAGTGTGCGCCACTAGTTCACGCACTACACTCAATGATATATAGAAACCAGTATCCCCTTCAAAAGGCTGCTGTAGCGCAGTGTATCCATATAATGTTACTGGTCACTATCAGTTCTAACAGAATGCCAGACTGCAATAGACTGCAAGGCCAGCATCTGCTGCAGGCGGGTGACCAGAAAATAGCCTCCCCACTAATGCTGTACAGTCCCCTCAGTGCCTCTAACATGAAATAATCTAATTGTCTGGCATGGTTAGCGTGGCGGCTAAACTACCCTATGTCCCCATAAAGGGGTAGCGTTGAACCTATACCCACTATCCTGCTCTACGTTTCGCCCTGTAGGTTCATCAGGAGCTTGGTATTTAGGGTTCAGGACAGCCTAACACATAGAATGCCGTATGCCTCGTGTGGTAAAGCTACGGCATCGGCGCTAGGGTGGCCGTAGTTACGGCCGCCGCTTGCCGCTTGTCAAATAGGGGGAGCCCCTCCCCTAATGGGGTGGATACTGCGCTCGCCGGCGAATCAGGAGAGTGGTAGATGTATCAGAGACACTGACCGCCTCCGTTCTCCTCCCCGCCCTCCACAGCAACGCGATCCTCATTAGAGTGTAAAAACACTCCCATTTATTTACAGGGACCAATCGACGGTTATACTCAATAACAGCAAGCACCAGCAGCATCAAAGGTACTAAGGAGCCGCTGATCAATCAATCCGAGGTATAGCACACGACTGTTAATACTAGTCACAAGAATACACTACGATCTCAGGGGTGCACAGAAACGCTCCCTGCATGCAGAAGAGCCATGTGTGAACATAAGACCCCCTGCATGTAAAACCGCAGTATGTGAATAATGCATATCCTAGGTGATGTCCCATACATGGTAACACCACTCACAGTATGATGTACACAGGTAACTGGTAGTGGGATACCCAGAGTGGCCCAGTAGATCAGGACATGACCTTCATAGGAAGCAAGTATACGAAATGTATTCATTCAGACCTCCTGGACGTAAGGTTCGTAACCTAAACGTCCACTCTGCCTCCTTCTGTAATAATTTTGTATCAAAATCACCCCCTCTAGGCGTGCTTCTGATGACTTCAATCCCTTGAAATCTGATCGCCTCAATGTTTCCAGAGTGGCAAATGGAGACATGACGCGCAATAGGGGTATCCGCCTCCTTACGGATATCATTTAGGTGTTCCCCTATCCTCCGTATGAACTCCCGTATGGTTTTGCCTACGTACTGAAGGCCACACATACACGTTGCGAGGTAGATGACGCCTCTAGTCCTGCAATTGATAAATGACCAGATTTCAAATCTTTGTTGTGTCACAGTACTGATGAAGCTATTCCCCCTTTTTATCGCACCGCATGCCACACAGCCGCTACAAGGGAATGTGCCATTTGGTTGACGATCGAGCCACGTCCCTGGTTGCAAAGGTTGTATAAGGCTGTGTACCAAACAATCTCTCAAACTGCGGCCATGGCGAAAGGTGATGCTTGGGGTATCGCCTACAAGGTGTCCCACATCTGGGTCCAATTTAAGGATACCCCAGAAACGAGTGAGAACCTCCCGTACTTCTCTCTGAGCTTCATCAAATGTGGCAATAATCCGAATTGGGTTGCCCTCGCTATCTCTGGTACGTGGTACAATGTAATGTATGGCGGTTTACTGTAAGCGAGTGCTGGTATGCCTTCTTCAGGATCTGTCGTGGGTACCCCCTGTCAGTAAACCTATTTTGAAGGTCCCTGGCCGCCACCCAGTAGTCCACCATCCTAGAGCAGTTTCTACGTAATCTTAGGTACTGCCCTTTGGGGATACCTTTCTTAAGGGCTGCCGGATGGCAGCTGTCCCACCGTAGAAGGCTGTTAGTGGCTGTATCCTTCCTGAACAGGCGGGTGCCTATATTACCTTTAGGGTCCCTAAAGATGTTGAGATCCAAAAAGGTAATATGGTTTTGATGGATCTCCAAAGTGAAATATAGTCCCAAATCATTCTTATTGAGGTCAGTGACAAAGTTTTTAAAGTCACTCACTCTCCCAGACCATAAAATCAACACGTCGTCGATATAGCGTAACCAAAGGCCTATATGTTTAATCCATCTATTCTCCTCTTCAGTAAACACCACTTTCCGTTCCCACCAGCCCAGGTAGAGGTTGGCAAAGGTCGGTGCACAAGGGCTCCCATGGCCACTCCCCTGAGCTGGTGGAACAGGCGGCCATCGAACAAAAACACATTGTGTTCCAGAATGAACTGCAGTAACTCCAATATAAACTCGTTATGCCGCCAGAAATGCAAACCCCGTTCTTGTAAAAAAGCCCCTACAGCTCCACACCCATTGTGTTGGGGTATGGAGCTGTAGAGCGCCTCAACATCCAGGCTGGCCAGAAAGGTCTGGTCATCAATGTGGATACCCCAGTTTTTTTTATCACATCTGTGGTGTCTCTCACATAAGACGGGAGAGCCAACACAAAGGGACGTAAGATCTTATCTACATATATACTGATCCCCTGTGTTAAGCTCCCAACCCCAGAGACAATAGGCCTACCCTTTAATGGGGTCCGCCCCTTATGGACCTTCGGTAAACTGTAGAAACAGGGGACCACTGGATGTTTGGGGAGCAGAAAAGAAAACTCGGTCTTACTGATCAGCCTGTCATCTAGTGCTTTAGTAAGGATACAGGGCGAAACGTTGAGCAGGATAGTGGGTATAGGTTCAGCGCTACCCCTTTAAGGGGACATAGGGTAGTTTAGCCGCCACGCTAACCATGCCAGACAATTAGATTATTTCATGTTAGAGGCACTGAGGGGACTGTACAGCATTAGTGGGGAGGCTATTTTCTGGTCACCCGCCTGCAGCAGATCCTGGCCTTGCAGTCTATTGCAGTCTGGCATTCTGTTAGAACTGATAGTGACCAGTAACATTATATGGATACACTGCGCTACAGCAGCCTTTTGAATGGGATACTGGTTTCTATATATCATTGAGTGTAGTGCGTGAACTAGTGGCGCACACTCTGGGGTATGTTCATCTAGGCAGCCAAAAATCCCGGTGCTGTACCGCAGGGGACCCTGTGGGGGTATATGTTGGCTAGCCCGTACAGTTCTGATGTTTTGTTTGTTTGTTTACATTGAGGTAGGGCTTGCACACCCTCCCCCTTATTTTAACGTACATCTAATAAAAATTTGAGGTTTTTAACTTCTCTACAACGTTTCTATCAACTGTGAACACTGTGTTTTAGTTAGCCCAAACTCCCTTATTATATTCTTTCTATATTTTTTTTCTGGTGTTTAAAAACATTGTGGTCAAATCATGAGTGGATGTGGTCGTGCCGGCAGCCGTGGTCGTGGTAGGGGAGTTGGTTCCAGTGCTGGACCGCTGTCAGCACGGGGCCGCTCCTCTACCCACGGAGGGGAGGACGCAGATGGCACTGGCGTCCACCTCAGGACGCCGAGGAAGTTGTGTCATTCGTGACACAAGCCAGTGGCACGGAGTCCTCTGCCCCAGCATGAGCAGCAACAGCTCTCCGCCTACTGCAGGACCAGTCGCCAGCCCCCAAGACTCGTCCCTGATGCTGTTTGAGAGCGACAGCGAGAGGGACATCTTGGGGAAGGTAATGCAGGAGAGTGAGCTAGAGCTTGGTCCGGATGCTCAGGACTTTTTGGAAGGGATGGAGGAGGGGGTACCGCCCGTCAGTACCCCAGTGACATCCCTTCCAACTGGTGCAGTTGGTTTCAGCCACAGAACCCCCACACCTAGTCAGACCCAGGCGTCAGCGAGGGGACAGAGGAGCCAGGTCAGGGGCTCCACGTCTGCTGTTCCCCTCAGTCAACCACTGGTCGACATTGGGCCTGACATTACAGGGGATGAAGAGGAGCGTGACCTAAAATGGGTGCCACCTCTCTTGTCAGGTGACAGCAGCACTGATGAGGAAGGTAGGCACCCAAGGCAAACGTTGCGCCAGGTCACCAGGGAGCCCAGTGGCAGGACCTCCACTGATAATGGCAGCAGGAGAAGGCAGCAGCAGCAGGTGTGCACCGAGTCTGAACAGGCGCAAGCCAGCACCACCCCATCTGACAGGAGGTCGGTGCGTAAGTCACCTGTTTGGGCTTACTTCTCCATCTGTCAGCTGTGCCATGCCAGGGTGAGGAGAGGGAGGTCTGTTGCTCGGCTGGGTACCACTGCCCTTACCCAGTCCCTGAAAGTCAACCACTGGCGGAAGTGGGACCAGATACAGGGTGGTCGCAGCAGCGCCAGCAGCAGTGTGCAGGGGACAGCAGCTCCTGCCACTGTCCTGCAGCCACCCCACCCCCTTCCAACAATGCATTTCCACTCCCCCACTCAGACCTCTGCCTCATCTGCACCCTCCTCTATCGCCTCCACTGCCGTCCGGCGCCAGCCGTCGGTCGCTGGCGCATTTGAATGCACCGCGGCCTACTCCCCCGAGGACCGACGGGTGCGTTTACTCAATGGGCTCCTGGCAAGGCCCAACCCAGATGGAGTGTCCCCAGCCGCCATTTATTTGCCAGGATCTGCGTCCCTGCCCTAAACCAGCACATTGTGCAGAATGTATCACTGTCGCTGGATCACTCTGTCAGCGACAGGGTACATCTGACAATGGATGCCTGGACCAGCAGACATAGGCAGGGATGATACATCAGCTTTACAGCCCATTGGGTGTCCCTCCGAGGTGCCGGGGGGGATCATCAGATGTGGTGGCATCTCAGTTTGTAGTGCCACCCCGGGGTGTCCAGGGGAGAACTGCTGCTCTCCCTCAAGCCACTGTCTCCACCACTGCTGAGCCCCCCAGCAAGCGTCCCCGTAGCTACACAAGTGTGGGACACGTCCGCTGCCAGGCCGTGCTCCAGCTTGTGAGCTTAGGGGAACGGAGACACACTGGACCTCATGTTCTGGCTGGCCTCCAGGCTCAGGTCCACAAGTGGCTGACACACCGAAGGCTCCATGGCAGGTATGGTTGTCTGTGACAATGGCTGCAATCGCCTCGCCGCCCTCCATGCTGGCAGTCTAACACACGTGCCTTAAATGGCACATGTCCTCAACCTTGTGGTACAGAAGTTCCTACGCACATACCCAAGGTTGAGCGACATCGTGCAAAGGGTACGGAGGAGTGCCAGCCACTCCCCAACCGCCACCGCGTCCCTGTCCAAACTGCAGCAGGACAACAGCCTGCCACCTCACAGGCTGATTGTGGACAGTGTGACGCAGGGGAGAGAGAGCTTGTGGGAGCAGCAACAGGCGGTTAAAGAGTATCTGCTGGACCAAGGCACTTCCGGGCCATCACACCCACTCCCCTACATCACCAATGCGGAGTGGGGGCAGATACACCAGGTCTGCCATATGTTGGCCCCATTCGAGCAAGCAACCAAGATGGTCAGCGGGGAGCATGTCGGCCTCAATGATGTGCTCCCCATAGTGTTTTTGGTGGACAGGACACTAGAACGCCTGCTCGATGCTGGGGAGAGTGCCTTGGTGGAAGAGGCAACACTGCTCCACAAAGACCAGTCCCAGGACGAGGAGGAGGAAGAATTTTTTGAGGAGTTTGCTGATGTCCAGGAGTCTGGGCCTGGTCAGGAGGGAGCAGCAGCAGCATCAGCAGGAGGACCAAGATGTCATGGTCCCGGGCAGCCAAGAAGAGTCACAGCGGGCTGTCCTCTTCCCCATGGCTTCCCACATGCTGTGATGCCTCCGGAGGGGCCCCCGGATCAGGAAAATTACGGAGAGAGATGATTTTTGGTTGGCCACCCTTTTAGACCCTCGCTGCAATGGGAAACTGGAGCAGTTCATCCCAGCCAGCCGGAAGGATGCCCGTATGCAAAACCTGTGGGCCTGTCTGCTCCTCCAGCTGGAGCAGGCAAACCCCCTGCCTTACGCACCAGTACTCTCCGCTCATCTCACTCAACAGATGGCTGGCCCAAGCAGCTCCAGCCGAGTAGGTGATCTTATGGGTTAGATGAGGCTGTTCTACCAGTCTGCGCGATCCAGTAGCAGCAGCAGTCACCACCAGTGGCTGGCCTGCATGGTGGCAGACTACATGGGGTCCATCGGTGCTTCCAACAGCATGAGCACCGTCGAGCCCATGGAGTACTGGGTTGTCAGGCTGGACACCTGCCATGAGCTCGCTCAGTATGCGCTGGAAGTACTGTCTTGCCCCCCCTCCAGCGTACTGTCTGAGTGGACATTCAGCGCGGCAGGTGGGGTGGTCACCGACAAGCGGACCTGTCTCTCCACAGACTCCGTGGATGGACTGACATTTATCAAAATGAATGAGTCCTGGATTGGCAGCGACTTCTTAGCGCCTGCCATTGGGTCAGGGTGCTGAAGCCTTGTCAATCCCTCTCCTTGGTTCTCCCTCCCAAACATCGTTGTTTTTTAACTTCTGTATATATTTCTGGATTTTTATATTTTTATTTAGGGATGAATTATTTTAAATATTTATTTATTGATGGCTTTATTTATATATTTCTGCATTGACGAATTTATTTCAGAATTTATTGATAAATTTATTTGACTACATTGGCTTTTTGTGTCGAATTACTCAATTCAATTGATTAATCGTTTTTAGCCCTAGTATACTGTAACCCATAGTCCTCTCTGTGATCTCTGGACACTGCCCTCCATACATAAACCATACTGGAAAATAGACCTCTCAGATACCAATTGGCACACAGCGCTCCACACGCTGCCCGCATCGGTCTGCTCTCAGTTTCTATATCGGGCACATTGAGTCTGGAGAAGAACACTGTGGTAACGCAGCCTGCCCTGCCGTGTGCTGATTCCTCCAAGCCAGGGGGCAGCAGGACTGGCGGGGTTTATCATCGGCTCTCTCATCCTCCTTTTGTCTGTAAGGAGGCATGGTTACTGCCACTTTCACGACCCATACATGATCAGCGCCACACACACGCTGCGCTCCGGCCATCGGCAGCACCCAGCCGTCCTCTGCCCAACTGAGCACAGGAACCAGCTTGCCTCGGCCCAGGTCTGAAAGTGTTCCCAGCTCTGCCGCCGGGATCAGTTCCCCTCCCCTCAGCGATGACTCGGCTGCTGGTGGGGTCCTTGGCAGCTGCCTCCAGTGTGCAGCCCGAATCATCGATCGCAGGTCAGCCTGCTGAATAGGCCTTTAGCTGTGAGGCTTGGCTACACACGGGGGGTAGTGTCACACAGCCCAGGCCATACTTCACCAGGAAGGGGATGACAGGCACCGTGGAGCACCTACACTGTCATCCAGCAGAGCGAAGTTTGTAGTCTGTTTTGAAGGCAACATGTTCTCGAGTTACATAGAACTGCCAGTAAACTTACCCCACAAAACGAATGCAGATCTGCTTCATCTTTGTGGACTTGACATAGAAAATCTGATTCTGTAGGTTCAAGAAAAATGTACAGTAATCCGGTCCTATACAATGCAGATGTCTTGAGATGGACAATATCATGGCTTCCAGGAAGAGATGGGGTAGATAGATAGATTATAGCATGATGGACCACATGTATATATCTATTTACCCCATCTCTCCTTGGAAGCCCTGCATTCTTCTTCCCCTCCAGACATCTGCATTGTATAGGACCGGATTACTGTACATTTTTCCTGAACCTAAAGAATATAAATTTCTAAGTCAAGTCCACAAAGATGAAGAACAGCTGTATTAGTTTTGTGGGGTAAGTTTACCTGCAGTTCTATCTAACTTGAGAACACGTGGTGCCTTCAAAACAGACTAAAAACTCTGCTCAGCTGGATGACAGTGTAGGTACTCCCCGTTGCCTGTCAGCCCCTTCCTGGTGATATCTGGCCCTGGCTATGTGACACTACCCCCCCCCCCTTCCCCGTGTGTGTAGCCAAGCCTTGCAGCTAAAGGCTTATTCAGCAGCCTGACCTGCGATCGATGATCCAGGCTGCGCACTGCAGGCAGCTGCCAAGGACCCCACCCGCAGCCATCATTACCGGGGGGAGAGGAACAGATCCCGGCGGCAGACCTGGGAACACTTTCAGACCTGGGCCGAGGCAAGCTGGCTCCTCACTGGCTTCTGTGCTCAGACGGGCAGAGGATGGCTGGGTGCTGCCGATGGCCATAGCCCAGCATGTGTGCGGTGCTGATAATGAATGGGTCGTGCGATCGGCGGTAACCATGCCTCTTCACATACAAAAGGAGGATAAGAGAGCCGCTGATAAAACCCCGCCAGTCCTGCTGCCCTCTGGCTTGGAGGAATCAGCACATGGCAAGGCAGGCTGCGTTACCGCAGTGTTCTTCTCCAGACTCGATGTGCCAGATACTGAGAGCAGACTGGTGCAGGTGCGTGTAGAGCTAATGTTGTACTAATTTATTGTGGGCTTTACAAACTTAAAATACATTTGAAAAACAATTTTGTCAAAGGAAAATATTGCATTTTGTATGCATGGGAGCACATTCCTGCTCTAGACAAATAACCTGCTGCTGTAAGAGGTGTCTAAGTTTATTTTTGGTGTTGCCCCGATCTGGTTGGGGCCCATTCCTGGGAACACATTCCTGCTGCAAACAAAGAACCTGCTGCTGTCAGAGGTGTCTAAATTTATTTTTGGTGTTGCCCTGGTCTGGTGGGGGCCCATTCCTGGGAACACATTCCTGCTGCAAACAAAGAACCTGCTGCTGTCTGTTTCTGCTGTGTTAGGCCGAGCTATGTGTAGGCCTTAGACTCGATCATTACCATGTACCTGCTGCTGCTGTCCGTCCTGATCATACTAAGTTATGTGTAGGCCTTATACTCCACCGTTACATTTACCTGCTGCTGCTGTCTGTCCTGATCTTGATGAGTTATGTGTTCACCTTATACTACAGCATTACCATTTCCCTGGTGCTGTCTGTTCTGTTCCTGTGGAGTTAGGCCCAGCTATGTGTATGCCTTATACTACAGCATTACCATTTCCCTGGTGCTGCATGTTCTTTTCCTGCGGAATTAGGCCCAGCTATGTGTATGCCTTATACTACAGTGTTACCATTTCCCTGCTGCTGCTGTCTGTCCTGATATTGCTGAGTTAGGCCCAGCTATGTGTATGCCTTATACTACAGTGTTACCATTTCCCTGCTGCTATCTGTCCTGTTCCTGCTGAGTTAGGCCCAGCTATGTGTATGCGTTACCATTTACCAGCTGCTGCTGTCTGTCCTGATATTGCTGAAGACAACCAGCATGGACTACTTTTTTTCGCCCTTGGACTTTATCAACTTTCGAGTATTAAAATTCTCTAAAACTGGTGTGCATGCTTCATTTTTGCGCATGTGCTCTGTTCATCATATATTGTCAATATTTATATACATATATATATACACTCACCTAAAGAATTATTAGGAACACCTGTTCTATTTCTCATTAATGCAATTATCTAGTCAACCAATCACATGGCAGTTGCTTCAATGCATTTAGGGGTGTGGTCCTGGTCAAGACAATCTCCTGAACTCCAAACTGAATGTCAGAATGGGAAAGAAAGGTGATTTAAGCAATTTTGAGCGTGGCCGGTCGGAGTATTTCACAATCTGCTCAGTTACTGGGATTTTCACGCACAACCATTTCTAGGGTTTACAAAGAATGGTGTGAAAAGGGAAAAACATCCAGTATGCAGCAGTCCTGTGGGCGAAAATGCCTTGTGGATGCTAGAGGTCAGAGGAGAATGGGCCGACTGAATCAAGCTGATAGAAGAGCAACGTTGACTGAAATAACCACTCATTACAACCGAGGTATGCAGCAAATCATTTGTGAAGCCACAACACGCACAACCTTGAGGCGGATGGGCTACAACAGCAGAAGACCCCAGCAGGTACCACTCATCTCCACTACAAATAGGAAAAAGAGGCTACAATTTGCACGAGCTCACCAAAATTGGACTGTTGAAGACTGGAAAAATGTTGCCTGGTCTGATGAGTCTCGATTTCTGTTGAGACATTCAAATGGTAGAGTCCGAATTTGGCGTAAACAGAATGAGAACATGTATCCATCATCTGATGGCTACTTCCAGCAGGATAATGCACCATGTCACAAAGCTCGAATCATTTCAAATTGGTTTCTTGAACATGACAATGAGTTCACTGTACTAAAATGGCCCACACAGTAACCAGATCTCAACCCAGATCTCAACCCAATAGAGCATCTTTGGGATGTGGTGGAATGGGAGCTTCGTGCCCTGGATGTGCATCCCTCAAATCTCCATCAACTGCAAGATGCTATCCTATCAATATGGGCCAACATTTCTAAAGAATGCTATCAGCACCTTGTTGAATCAATGCCACGTACAATTAAGGCAGTTCTGAAGGCAAAAGGGGGTCCAACACCGTATTAGTATGGTGTTCCTAATAATTCTTTAGGTGAGTATATATACACAGTGGATATAAAAAGTCTACACACCCCTGTTAAAATGTCAGGTTTCTGTGATGTAAAAAAATTAGACAAAGATAAATCATTTCAGAACTTTTTCCACCTTTAATATGACCTATAAACTGTACAACTCAATTGAAAAACAAACTGAAATCTTTTAGGTGGAGGGAAGAAAACAAAAAAATAACTGGGGATGTAGCATTGTTCAGAATTAAGCAATCACATTCAAAATCATGTTACATAGGAGTCAGCATACACCTACCATCATTTAAAGTGCCTCTGATTAACCCCAAATAAAGTTCAGCTGCTCTAGTTGGTCTTTCCTGAAATTTTCTTAGTCGCATCCCACAGCAAAAGCCATGGTCCACAGAGAGCTTTCAAAGCATCAGAGGAATCTCATTGTTAAAAGGTATCAGTCAGGTATCAGTCAGGAGAAGGGTACAAAAGAATTTCCAAGGCATTAGATATACCATCGAAGACAGTGAAGACAGCCATCATCAAGTGGAGAAAATATGGCACAACAGTGACATTACCAAGAACTGGACGTTTTGCAAAAACACATCTGAAGTCTCCCAAAAGCATGTGGAAAAAGGTGTTATGGTCTGATGAAACCAAGGTTGAACATTTTGGCCATAATGCCAAAAGATATGTTTAGCGCAAAAACAACACTGTACATCACCAAAAGAACACCATACCCACAGTGAAGCATGGTGGTGGCAGCATCATGATTTGGGGCTGTTTTTCTTCAGCTGGAACTGGGGGCTTAGTTAAGCTAGAGGGAATTAATAATAGTTTCAAAATACCAGTCAATATTGGCACAAAACCTTCAGGCTTCTGCTAGAAAGCTGAACATGAAGATGAACTTCATCTTTCAGCATGACAACGACCCAAAGCATACATCCAAATCAAGGAATGGCTTCACCAGAAGAAGATTAAAGTTTTGGAATGGCCCAGCCAGAGCCCAGGCTTGAATCCGATTGAAAATCTGTGGGGTGATCTGAAGAGGGCTGTGCACATGAGATGCCCTTGCAATCTGACAGATTTGGAGTGTTTTTGCAAATAAGAGTGGTCAAATCTTGCCAAGTCAAAATGTGCAATGCTGATAGACTCATACCCAAAAAGACTGAGTGCTTGGGTGTTTCAACAAAGTATTAGTTTAAGGGTGTGCACACTTATGCAACCATATTATTTTATTTTATTTTTTTGTGTGATACCTATTACATATATGCACATCTTTATTATATACCATCAACATGAGTCTTCCGGTGTCTGTACGCTATATTATTGAGCCCGGCCGGGTCCACTCTTTATTGCGTTCCGCGGTGGAACACTACTATGAAACACCACCAACCTTAGTCACGCCCCTAATCTGCGTTCCACCTTGGAACGCAATGGGGCGGCATCCATGGCATCACGTGTACATCCGGCCGTGCCCTGGAACCCAGCGTGTGCGTTCCACTCTGGAGCGCATCAGATGACACCGGATCACACTTTGTATAAGGATTCCGGCACATAATATAGTCTGGGGGGTCGGAGGTGACGTCCCGCCCACTTCCGGTTCCCTCCAAAATTTGTCGTCAATTGCATAATTGGCAAATTGATACAGGTATATATATCTGGTGCTATGTGCATCTATTGTGATATTTTATTTTTCTCTTGAGCTTTTACCAAAAAAAGAATCTCCACTTGGAACCCTGGTTACCATTCTTTTGGGACGTGGAGGCATATTCACACCATCTGACGAGCGACCTCGGCGGGGAAGGAGAAGGTATAGGTGTTTTATGCTTATCCTATACCTCCCACCCTGGTGAAGTAAGTTCCCCATTCGCTATAACATTTTAAGTAAGTCCTCCATTTGTCAGAAACAATTCAATATTCTAATACCATATCATCATTACGGCATAATCCCTTATTAGAATACGTCTTGTCCACATTATAAAATGGCCTTTATGCTGACTTAATTGTTTCCCTTTCACTTTCATCCATCAATACACCGCTCCTTTGGCACCCCTGTGCCATTCCCTATCTTCCCTCAACAGCACCTGAGCTACATGTGGGAATATAAGCACTCATTTTCTTGTTCCTCTCATTTGCACAAACTTCGCAGTTTACTTCCGTACACAGCTCTCCTAAGGGTGCGGCCTCGGGAACGACACCTAACCATCCGACACTCACTTCCTCCCATCCCATTCTCCAGTCTGTCTAGTATCCTTGGCGCTTCTTATACCCTACCTTTTTACTTTCATATATATTTTCTCTCATTTACCAGGGGAGATTCATTGCAGGAGTTTCCATGTCTTCCCCGTCAGTCATCAGGTCTGAGGCAGCACCAGGTGACACAATTAGTCTGGGATAAGAGCCCAGCCCAGACTGTTAGTCAGAGAGAGAGAGAGAGAGAGTCTTTGTGAAACAGAGTCCTGCTGTAGGCTCTGTGCGAATGAAGAATACGGGAGATTGTTGTCACATGTACAAACCTGACATTTTTACAGGGGTGTGTAGACTTTTTATATCCACTGTATATATATATATATATATATATATATATATATATATATATGTATGTGAGGTAGTGACAGGCCTTATACAGTAGGTGAACCCGATTTTGTGTCAATCTCGCCGTATTTCTCGGCGAGATTGAGCACATACGAGCCCCATCGCGGGAGCCAGCGCCGAGCTGGCTTGCCGCGATGGAGAGCAAGCGCGTCATAGAAGAGGCGGGAGATCCGACTTGGATTCCCGCCAATTCTACACGTGTGCGGCGTTTGTTATGAATCCTGAGGGGGAAGTCCCCGCCGGATTTTAAATAAAAATCCGGCCTGGGTCCCGCCCTCAGGAGCATACCGGGCCCTTAGGTCTGTTATGGGTTGTAAGGAGAGCCCCCCTACGCCGAAAAAAACGGCGTAGGGGGTCCCCCTACAATCCATACCAGACCCGTATCCAAAGCACGCTACCCGGCCAGCCAGGAAGGGAGTGGGGACGAGCGAGCGCCCCCCCCCCCCCTCCTGAGCCGTACCAGGCTGCATGCCCTCAACATGGGGGGTTGGGTGCTCTGGGGCAGGGGGCGCACTGCGGCCCCCCCACCTCAGAGCACCCTGTCCCCATGTTGATGAGGACAGGGCCCCTTCCCGACAACCCTGGCCGTTGGTTGTCGGGGTATGCGGGCGGGAGGCTTAACGGAATCTGGGAGCCCCCTTTAATAAGGGGGGCCCCCAGATACCGGCCCCCCACCCTAAGTGAATGAGTATGGGGTACATCGTACCCCTACCCATTCACCTGCAAGAAAAGTGGTAAAAACACAAATAAACCACACAGTGTATTAAAATATTTTATTTTTCTGCTCCGGAGGCCGCCCCCTGTCTTCTTTATTAGCTCTTTTACCAGGGGGGGCTCTTCTTCTTCCGATATCCCGACGGGTCTTCTCCGCTATCCGGGGGGGGTCTTCTCAACTCTCCGGGGTTCTCCTTCTGTCTTCTCCTTCTGTCTTGTTGTCTCCTTCTGTCTTCTGTCTCCGGGGGGGGCTCTTCTTCTTCCGATATCCCGACGGGTCTTCTCCGCTATCCGGGGGGGTCTTCTCAACTCTTCGGGGTTCTCCTTCTGTCTTCTCCTTCTGTTCTTCTTCTGTCTTCTCCTTCCTTCTTGTTGTCTCGGCGCACCCCGATTCTTCTCTCTGTTGTTGACTCGGCGCACCCCGGTTCTCGCGAGACGAAGAATCGGGGTGCGCCGAGTCTCGCGAGACGAAGAACCGGGGTGCGCCGAGTCAACAACAGAGAGAAGAATCGGGGTGCGCCGAGTCTCGCGAGACGAAGAACCGGGGTGCGCCGAGACAACAAGAAGGAAGGAGAAGACAGAAGAAGAACAGAAGGAGAAGACAGAAGGAGAACCCCGAAGAGTTGAGAAGACCCCCCCGGATAGCGGAGAAGACCCGTCGGGATATCGGAAGAAGAAGAGCCCCCCCCGGAGACAGAAGACAGAAGGAGACAACAAGACAGAAGGAGAAGACAGAAGGAGAACCCCGGAGAGTTGAGAAGACCCCCCCCGGATAGCGGAGAAGACCCGTCGGGATATCGGAAGAAGAAGAGCCCCCCCCGGAGACAGAAGACAGAAGGAGACAACAAGACAGAAGGAGAAGACAGAAGGAGAACCCCGGAGAGTTGAGAAGACCCCCCCCGGATAGCGGAGAAGACCCGTCGGGATATCGGAAGAAGAAGAGCCCCCCCTGGTAAAAGAGCTAATAAAGAAGACAGGGGGCGGCCTCCGGAGCAGAAAAATAAAATATTTTAATACACTGTGTGGTTTATTTGTGTTTTTACCACTTTTCTTGCAGGTGAATGGGTAGGGGTACGATGTACCCCATACTCATTCACTTAGGGTGGGGGGCCGGTATCTGGGGGCCCCCCTTATTAAAGGGGGCTCCCAGATTCCGTTAAGCCTCCCGCCCGCATACCCCGACAACCAACGGCCAGGGTTGTCGGGAAGGGGCCCTGTCCTCATCAACATGGGGACAGGGTGCTCTGAGGTGGGGGGGCCGCAGTGCGCCCCCTGCCCCAGAGCACCCAACCCCCCATGTTGAGGGCATGCAGCCTGGTACGGCTCAGGAGGGGGGGGGGGGGGCGCTCGCTCGTCCCCACTCCCTTCCTGGCTGGCCGGGTAGCGTGCTTTGGATACGGGTCTGGTATGGATTGTAGGGGGACCCCCTACGCCGTTTTTTTCGGCGTAGGGGGGGCTCTCCTTACAACCCATAACAGACCTAAGGGCCCGGTATGCTCCTGAGGGCGGGACCCAGGCCGGATTTTTATTTAAAATCCGGCGGGGACTTCCCCCTCAGGATTCATAACAAACGCCGCACACGTGTAGAATTGGCGGGAATCCAAGTCGGATCTCCCGCCTCTTCTATGACGCGCTTGCTGGGATGTGCTGTCGCTATCCCAGTGAGTGCGAGATCTCGGCACCACGTCGCCGAGTATCAGCGCGACGCTGTCGTGCTGAAAACACAATGTCACAAACACCTACTGTAGCTGCTAGGGGAGATTTATGGCAGGAGTTTACATGTCTTCCCCGTCAGTCATCAGGTCTAAGGCAGCACCAGGTAGGTGACACAATCAGTCTGGGAAAAGAGCCCAGCCCAGACTGTCAGTCAAAGAGAGAGAGAATATTTGTGAAACCGAGTCCTGCTGTAGGCTCTGTACAAGTAGTCTCAGCCAGGCTGGCTGAGGTGCCTCAGGGCTAGGTGCTAGCCAGGACGTTGGGGGACGCCGTGACGCCTGGGAACAAGGGTCACGAGGCCAGAGACGGGAGGACTACTGGGCCACAATCCCCTAAAAGGTGTTGAAGGATCACCTGGACTGATTGGCTGGAAAAGCCGCATGGATGACCGTGTGTGAACGGTACTTTAGGTGAGTCAGGGATATGACTGTGTTTAGGTAGAGCACAGATGGGCAAGGTGTTTATTTATTATTGTTTTGTTGTTATATTTTTGCTGGGGTGCCACAATAAATGCATTGTTTGGACCTTGAACCTGGTGTCCTGAAGATAACTGTGAGAATGACCCCCGAAACAAGAGCTAATCCCTCACAATATATATATACAGTCCTGATCAAAAGTTTAAGACCACTTGAAAAATGGCAAAAAATCATATTTTACATAGTTGGATCTTAACAAGGTTCCAAGCAGAGCTTCAACATGCAACAAAAAGAAATGAGAGTGAGACAAAACATTTTTTGAGCATTCAATTAATTGAAAATAACGATTAAACTGAAACAGGCTGTTTTTCAGCTGATCCAAATTTTAGGACCACATGCCTTTTAAAAGGCCAAATCTGTGCAAAGATGTGGATTCATTGTCATTTGTCTGTCAGGTAGTCACACGTTATGATGGCAAAGGCAAAAAAACTCTCCCTTTTTGAATGTGGTCGTGTTGTTGAACTGCATAAGCAGGGTCTCTCACAGCGCGCCATCGCTGCTGAGGTGGGACGCAGTAAGACAGTCATTTGGAATTTCTTAAATGATCCTGAGGGTTCTGCAACAAAAAAGTCAAGTGGAAGACCCAACAAAAATTTCATCAGCACTGACCATCAAGACACTGGACGATCCTCGACCCAAATTAAGGCCCTTACTGGTGCTGACTGCAGCCTCATAACCATCAGACGGCTTCTGAGACTGAAGGGTTTCAAAAGCAAAAAAAGTCTTCAAAGACCTCGTCTCCTTGAACGCCACAGAACTGCTCATTTGGACTTTGCAAGAGAGCACCAAACATGGGACATTCAAAGGCGGAAGAAAGTTTTATTCTCTGATGAGAAATAATTTAACCTTGATGGTCCTGATGGTTTCCAACGTAACTGGCATGACAAGCAGATCCCACCTGCGATGTTTTCTACGCGCCACACCACAATGGAGGGGGCGCCATAATGGTCTGGGGTGCTTTTTGCTTCAGTGGAACAATGGAGCTTCAGGAAGTGCAGGGGCATCAAACGGCCGCTGGCTATGTCCAGATGTTGCAGAGAGCAATCCTCATGACTGAGGGCCCTCGTCTGTGTGGTAACGACTGGGTTTTTCAACAGGACAACGCTACAGTACACAATGCCCGCAGGACAAGGGACTTCTTCCAGGAGAATAACATCACTCTTTTGGCCCATCCTGCGTGTTCCCCTGATCTAAATCCAATTGGGAACCTTTGGGGATGGATGGCAAGGGAAGTTTACAAAAATGGACAACAGTTCCAGACAGTAGATGGCCTTCGTGCGGCTGTCTTCACCACTTGGAGAAATGTTCCCACTCACTTCATGGAAACGCTTGCATCAAGCATGCCGAAACAAATTTTTGAAGTGATAAACAATAACGGCGGAGCTACTCATTACTGAGTTCATGTTTGGAAGTTGGATTTCTGTTTTGGGGGGTTTCGTTTTTTTTTTGGTCAACTGAAAAACTTTTGATCAACTGAAAAACAGCCAGTTTCAGTTTATTCATTGTTTTCATTAAATTGAATGCTCAAAAAATGTTTTGTCTCACTCCCATTTCTTCTTGTTGCATGTTGAAGCTCTACTTGGAACCTTGTTAAGATCCAGCCATGCTAAATATGATTTTTTTGCCATTTTTCAAGTGGTCTAAAACTTTTGATCAGGACTGTATATATATATATATATACAACAGTTCCAGACAGTATACTGTGTATATATATATATATATATATATATATATACACAGTATATATATATTTGTGGTCGTGGCTACGGATAGTGAAGGAGGACCTGAGGTTAACTACTTGTAACCATGAGCGACCTGGTAGAACTGGCCTGAGGTGTGCCCGAAGCCATGTCCGTGGGTAGGCCTATAAGGGGGCAAAAGAGACGGTTAGGTTGAATTAACATTTATTTCATGATTACAACACGAGGTTACAGAAAGCGTCAGAGATTTCCTTGTGCGGATTAGGAATATATCGGGTGAAGCAGGATGATTGCCAGCGGCCCATTTTGCGGATAATATGGCATGGTACATTGTGTTTGGAGGCTGCCGAGGCGGCGCCTATGCGGAAAGAGTGTCCGGATATGGTTCTGGGATCGTGGCCCAACCCCTTGGCCAGGATGCAAATATGGGAGATAAACTGGGCGTGGTGAGATATGTTCCTTTGAACGGTAGTAATGGTTTGTTCGCGGGGGAGTGAGCCAATAGGGCCAACAGTTTATTGAGAACCTGGACCGGGCACCACTTATTGAAAGTTTGGAAGTATTTAATTTGCACGGGGGGCCCGGATTGTGATGTTTTTGCGATGGCAGATTTAACGCGTGATGATCGGGATTATTCACTACGGTGAATTCTCCTGGGCGCAGAAAACCATAAAAGCTCAGATACATGGCAGCTTTAATGACAATGGAGGGAAGAAGGCCAAAAGGACTTCCATCTAGTGAGTCTGAGAGCTTTCTGAACAGCTCCCCGGAAACGGGTTGCCTGCTAGGCGCGCTGCTCTGGCTGTTCTTGAGGATGCCCCTAAGGGTGGCTTTGACTACTGGGGAAGTGAAGACTGACTTGCTGCCTGGGTCCCTCAGCATGGAATGGTGCTGAACCCCTGCTAGATATAGTTTAATGGAGTTATAGGAGAGCTTGAGATGCTTATGACAATATGCTAGAAAGGCTATTAAATACGTGGACTTATCTGTGTTGATTCTAGGATAAAGACAGGAATTTTTTTTGCAGATGTTCCAACCAGTCCTGTAGTTCCTGGCCGTGTTTTGGCGGAAAGTGAGCTATACACGAGGGACTTAGCTGAGGAAATGAAATGTCCTAATCCAGGCGGAGGGTGTGGTAATCCGGAGGAGATAGACTCATTGGTTCCGCCTCTGGCATGATCTGGAAGAAATTATGAAGGTTAAAACGGGACAATGCGTCAGCTGCGGTATTTCGAATGCCCTGGATATGCCTGCCTGAAATATGAAAATTGTGATGTAAGGATAGCCATACTAGCTTGCGTATGAAAGACATGATGCGAGGACATTTGGAGTGCCCTTTACTGAGGATATCCACTACTGTTTGGTTATCCGTGATGAACGCGACAGGGGAATCTGCCCATTGATTACCCCAGACCTGAGCCGCCGCCACTATTGGATAGATCTCCAGCAGGGGAGATGACCTAAGGTACTCAGGTAAAGAAAATATTTCAGTGGGCCACGGTGCGGCAAACCACTGTCTTTTGTATATGGCCGCGAAACCTCTGGATGCTGCGGCATCTGAGAAGACCATGGGGAAATCTGGATTCCATTGGGGGATGAACAAAGAAACCCCGTTCCAATGGGCGAGAAAGGAATTCCACATGGCCAAATCAGCCATAGCCTGGGCATCTAAGAACACTGGGGAGTCCTGCTCGGGAGCTGACGGTAGTAGATCTAGAAGCCTGGACATGAAAGCTTTCCCTTGGGGCATGATCCTGGTAGCGAAATTAAGCATGCCAAGGAGTGACTGCAGTTCTTGTTTGGTGAGGACCTGGGAACCTGTGAATTGCGCAATGATCGTTTTGATTTTGAGAAGCTTATCGGCTGGCAGCCTAGCTTCCATTTTCTCTGTATCGAGCACAATGCCGAGGAAGGTGACTACCGTGGCGGGTCCCTCGATTTTGGCTGGAGCTACCGGGACCTGGAGATCTTTGAGAAGCAGGAGGAGCAGACATGTAATGCCCTGCACTGATTGTAGATACAGGAGGCTAGGTTGTAGTTGTTACAGATTTAGCTGTTGCCTAAGAAAATGATGGGGCGACCCAATTTGTCCGTGTTGCTGTGCCTTTGCTGCGTGCCGGAGGGGCCGGCCGAAGGCCTGCTAGGAGCCATCGGTTGACCAACGGAGGGACACCAATCGGAGGTGTGGAGAATGGACTGGCAAGAGCTACAAGCTGGAGCCTTTAAACCGGCGAAATGCTGGCAGAAAAGCTCCATGTCCAGACACGCCCAGTTGGTAACCCGATGGAACTGAGCGAGCGCAGCGGCAGCTTTGGCCGAGAAGGAGCAGTGGTAGTCATAAAAGGCAAAACCGCCGTATTTATAACCCAGGTCGGTGACCCTGTACATGTATAAATCCAACTCCTCTCGTCTTTCCGGGTGGGCAGAGCAGACTATGTCCCTGAAGAGACTAAAAGCCAGGACAAACTCGGGAACTGTTAGTTTTTTGTTCAACCGAGCGTCCCTGGATTTTAGAACAATAGAGATGTTCTCGCAAGCTATTGTCTTATTTTCTACAGTGTCGTGGGTAGCTATCAAAATGGCGTCTAAATTGACATCTTTGCCCTCCAGAATGTCTCTCTTGATGCTATCTGTGATGAAGTGGGCTGGGGCTATCTCGGAAAGGTTGGAGATCCTACCTGGGGAGGTTGGCTGAGGTGAGGGAGCTGAAACGGAAGGAAGCTCAGGTATGGCAGCTGCCGAGTGCCTGGATTCCACTGCTGACAGCCTGTTTTAAACGTCCAGCACCGAAGAAGACTGGCTGTTGATAGTGGCATGTAACTGGGTCAATGACAGTTGTATGGTAGACATTGACACATGATCCCTGGGTGGGGAAGACGAGTCGGACATTAATAGTCTGAATAATTCTGCCTTCCTGGCGGAGGCCGGATAAGGTATCCCTCTTCTATTGAGCTCGGCAATCAGCTTAGGCACGGTCCAACTCCTGAGAGAAGTAACTCTGGCGTGCTCTGAGGCAAGGGTCTCCGGAACTGAAGAGGTCTCCCCCATGTTGTCCAGATGAGACATGCTAGAATTGGAAGGATGACAGTTAACTGGATGGAGGATTATACCCAGGAACCATGCAAGTGCTGTGGAGCTGATGATTGTGGAGAGGAAACCGCCCAGAAGGAGAAAGGGAAGGCGTGATGGAGCTATGTCACCGCTTGTGCCCGGGGTTTAAGAGACTGACGTACCTGATGGTTTGGAGCTCCTGGGATTGCGAACTGACTCAGGAAATTCCTGTTCCGTAGGAATGAACCACGACCGAGCTTGAAGAAACCAAGCAACGTAAATAGGGTGAGAGCTCCGTGCCCTGTTGGAGAGGCTTCCCCTAACAGCGTGAACAGGACGAACCTGTATCCTATGGAAAAGGAGAAAGGAGGGACGTGGGGCCCGCGGGACGTGACCGGGCGGGACCTTGACCGTGGACCGGAGGACGAACCTAGACAAGGAGACCTGAGTGACAAGACGGTGTGAAAAGATGAAGGGCCTGAGTGACGTGGACGGGCGTGAATTGAGAAGAACGGTGGGCCTGTATATCGAAAAAAGGCGAGGAACAGAAAGGTGAGGCCTGGATGACGTGACAGGCAGGGTACGTGGAACGGGAAAGCCTGAGTGACGTGAACAGGCATGAACTCAGAAGACGAAGAAGCCTGGATAACGTAAACAGGCGTGGAACATGGGAGACAAGGAAGCCTGAGAAACGTAAACGGGCATGAGACATGGAGAAGAGACCTGAATGGCTGAGCGGTGTGGGATGGTGCGAGACGGAGGTCTGAGAAACAAGACGGGTGTGGAAGATGGAGACGAGAGACCTAAGGGCGTGGATGGACGTGAGGCGTGAAACGTGGAGGTCTGAGTAACGTAAACAGACGTGGAAGATAGGAGACGAAAGGCCTGAACGTAAACAGGCGTGAACATGGACGAAAAGGAGGCCTGAGTAACGTAACAGGCGTGAAACATGGACGAAAAGGAGGCCTGAGTAACGTAAACAGGAGTGAAACATGGACGGAAAGGAGGCCTGAGTAACGTAAACAGGCGTGAAACATGGATGGAAAGGAGGCCTGAGTAACGTAAACAGGCGTGAAAACGTGAACGAAAAGGGGCCTGAGTAACGTAAACAGGCGTGGAACGTGGAAGACAAAGAGGCCTGAGGAACGTAGGCAGGCGTGAACGTAAGAGGAAAATGAGCGAGAAAAATGAAGACAGACGTGGAATGTTGAAAGCGGAGACGCCTGAGAAACATGAGCGGGCACGGGAGAATGGAGGGCGGAGCCTTGAAGGACGTACAAGAGAGTGAAAGTGGAGATGAAGCCTGAGTGACGAAACAGACATGAACGTGGAATGGAAGGCAGGATGACAAGACAGACGTGAAAGGAAACAGAGAAACTGACAGCTGGACAGACGTGGGACAAGGACAATGGAGAGACTGAAAAGGGGAGACAGATGGACAATGTGAGACACAGATTGGAAGGAGACACAAAAGGGAACGTGGACCGGAGGGCTGCGTGAGATGATAGTTGTACGGTACATGTGGAGACGATGCTGCGAACCGGAGATAAGCGACTTACCGTGATTGACGGAGGAACCGATGGAGAAGATAATAGCCCGGGTAACGCAGCTGGGTCCCGGAAGCGCTGAATTGCCTAGTTACATAAACAGGTGTGAACAACAACAAAAAAAACAAAAACAAAAAACTATCCCTTTAAATAAATTTCCTCTTTTAACTTTACTCCCCCCTTCTCCGTACTATGTCCATAACATGACAACAATGATGCTGACTAATCACATACAGCGCTGGGATGGAGTGGCGATTTACAGGCCTGAATGAGTTTGACCGAGGTTTGAAGGATGAGAAATCCGGTAGGCGGACTGCGTGTGACCGGCTACCGAATAACTGGATGACATGAGAGAAAATGAAGAAAACCCAGAAAAAATATGTATGACATTGAAATTTATTTTTATTTTTATATTTTTTTTCATGACTGCCCACATGTTATCTGGAGCCTCTGGCCCAGGTGAACCGGACTGAGCGTGGGACCTGGAGCCGATGGGGGGAGGAACCTGGTGAAAGGATTTGTCCCAGTATACTCCGGGAAGCGCCGGCAGCCGCACCGGAAGAGATGCTGAGGGGTGGGTGCGACTGCCCTGCGGTGTGTGACCTGACTCTGGCCCCGGAGCCCCGCACGAAGGAACATGCTGGCCGGCCGGCAGTGGCGCCGGCTGATGGTTCGTCCCAGCGCTGGGGGGGGGGGAGAGAAGCCCAGCGGATGGTGAGGAGAGCGCGGCGGTGGCTGCGATGCCAGAAAGCACGGAGACCTGCGGCTAGGCAGGGAGACGACCGCGACCGAGCTTGGCCAGAATGAAACTTACCTGGGCAGGAACCGGAAGTGACGTAGAGGAACGATCCGTACAGCACCGCAAGCGCCCGCAATGGGAAGGGGAGGCTCATGAGAATTTATAAGCCTCTGCCCCTCCCATAATTACAGGCTGTGAACAGCCTTAACATATATATATATATATATATATATATATATATTGTGAGACAGTGACAGGTCTCACTCAGGTTAGAGGCAAGGAAGGGGTGGATAGTGTGGTCCACACCCCTGTTCCACCACAGGTGAGAGAAGCTGGAGGTAATCAGCCTGGCATAAGGCACCTCCCAGAGTGTTAGAAAGGGGGTAGTGTGTTATCTGTAGACAGAGGCCTGGAGGCTCTGTCTGTGTGGTCTCAGCTGGGCTAGGCTGAGGGACCACAAGGCTGGGAGATAGCCTGGAGTTGGGGGACGCAGCGACGCCTGGGAGGGTCGCAGGGCCATAGTCAGGCAGACTACTGAGCCCCAATCCCCCACAAGAAATACTGAACTGGAGACAGTGGGCGTACTGTGCTCTGTACAGCCAGGAGGCTGTGGGACTTCGGCTGACAAAAGCCGCATGAGTTCACAGGGTGTGAACTGGGACTTAGGTGAGTCAGGAAACTTTATGTTTAGTTAGTGCCTGGACGGGCGAGTTTTTATTATTTTATGTGGATGTCACATGTGTTAGGTGAAGCTGCGACTTCATGATAACCTGTATTGGTTGGAGTGTGCACAATAAATACACTGTTTGGACCTGAAACCTGGTGTCCTAAAGGCGTATCTGTGAGAATGACCCCCGGTGAAGAGCTAACCCCCCACAATATCTATATATATACATACACACAGTGGATATAAAAAGTCTACACACCCCTGTTAAAATGTCAGGTTTCTGTGATGTTAAAAACTTTTTCCACCTTTAATGTGACAAAAACTGTACAACTCAATTGAAAAACAAACTGAAATCTTTTAGGTAGAGGGAAGAAAAAATATAAAAATAAAATAATATGGTTGCATAAGTGTGCACACGCTTAAACTAATACTTTGTTGAAGCACCTTTTGATTGTATTACAGCACTCAGTCTTTTTGGGTATGAGTTTATCAGCATGGCACATTTTGACTTGGCAAGATTTGACCACTCTTCTTTGCAAAAACACTCTAAATCTGCCAGATTGCGAGGGCATCTCCTGTGCACAGCCCTCTTTAGATCACCCCACAGATTTTCAATCGGATTCAAGTCTGGGCTCTGGCTGGGCCATTCCAAAACTTTAATCTTCTTCTGGTGAAGCCATTCCTTTGTTGATTTGTCACAGTTTATAGGTCACATTAAAGGTGGAAAAAGTTCTGAAATGATTTATTTTTGTCTCATTTTTTTACATCACAGAACCTGTATATTAGAGTTAATCGAAGCTGATGAAGCCCTATAAATAGCGTCAGCCATCTTAGATTCTGCCATTTACCAGTGTACAGTCGTGGCCAAAAGTTTTAAGAATTACATAAATATTGGAAATTGGAAAAGTTGCTGCTTAAGTTTTTATAATAGCAATTTGCATATACTCCAGAATGTTATGAAGAGCGATCAGATGAATTGCATAGTCCTTCTTTGCCATGAAAATTAACTTAATCCCAAAAAAACCTTTCCACTGCATTTCATTGCTGTCATTAAAGGACCTGCTGAGATCATTTCAGTAATTGTCTTGTTAACTCAGGTGAGAATGTTGACGAGCACAAGGCTGGAGATCATTATGTCAGGCTGATTGGGTTAAAATGGCAGACTTGACATGTTAAAAGGAGGGTGATGCTTGAAATCATTGTTCTTCCATTGTTAACCATGGTGACCTGCAAAGAAACGCGTGCAGCCATCATTGCGTTGCATAAAAATGGCTTCACAGGCAAGGATATTGTGGCTACTAAGGTTGCACCTCAATCAACAATTTATAGGATCATCAAGAACTTCAAGGAAAGAGGTTAATTTCTTGTTAAGAAGGCTTCAGGGTGTCCATGAAAGTCCAGCAAGCGCCAGGATCGTCTCCTAAAGAGGATTCAGCTGCGGGATCGGAGTGCCACCAGTGCAGAGCTTGCTCAGTAATGGCAGCAGGCAGGTGTGAGCGCATCTGCACGCACAGTGAGGCGAAGACTTTTGGAAGATGGCCTGGTGTCAAGAAGGGCAGCAAAGAAGCCACTTCTCAAAAAAAAAAACATCAGTGACAGATTGATCTTCTGCAGAAAGTATGGTGAATGGACTGCTGAGGACTGGGGCAAAGTCATATTCTCCAATGAAGCCTCTTTCCGATTGTTTGGGGCATCTGGAAAAAGGCTTGTCCGGAGAAGAAAAGGTGAGCGCTACCATCAGTCCTGTGTCATGCCAACAGTAAAGCATCCTGAGACCATTCATGTGTGGGGTTGCTTCTCATCCAAGGGAGTGGGCTCACTCACAATTTTGCCCAAAAACACAGCCATGAATAAAGAATGGTACCAAAACACCCTCCAACAGCAACTTCTTCCAACAATCCAACAACAGTTTGGTGAAGAACAATGCATTTTCCAGCACGATGGAGCACCGTGCCATAAGGCAAAAGTGATAACGAAGTGGCTCGGGGACCAAAACGTTGATATTTTGGGTCCATGGCCTGGAAACTCCCCAGATCTTAATTCCATTGAGAACTTGTGGTCAATCCTCAAGAGGCAGGTGGACAAACAAAAACCCACTAATTCTGACAAACTCTAAGAAGTGATTATGAAAGAATGTGTTGCTATCCGTCTGGAATTGGCCCAGAAGTTGATTGAGAGCATGTCCAGTCGAATTGCAGGTCCTGAAAAAGAAGGGCCAACACTGCAAATACTGACTCTTTGCATAAATGTCATGTAATTGTCGATAAAAGCCTTTGAAATGTATGAAGTGCGTGTAATTATATTTCACTACATCACAGAAACAACTGAAACAAAGATCTAAAAGCAGTTTAGCAGCAAACTTTGTGAAAACTAATATTTGTGTCATTCTCAAAACTTTTGGCCACGACTATACTTAGTGCAGGGAGAGATGTCTGCAGGCGCTAGGGACAGTGTTAGAAAAACGTATTTGTGCTGCAAAAACGATTTACAAGTGCAGGGAAAGATTATTCAAGGTGTAGGGAAAGGATAGGGAGGAATTATTCCACAGCTTTTATGTTGAAAAGGGTTCAGTAGGGGAAGTTACAGCCTGGGTAATAGGAACATTCCTATTACATCTTGCAGCACTGACTGGGAATCCAAATTGCCATTATACAGCTCTGTAATTCCAGCAAACCGCTCTTATTAGGTTGCAAGTGCTGTTTGATACAGGCATTAACAGGGTTTATTACAAGGCAATATATCTACGTCTTATTTGCCTTTGTGCGGTGCAGTTATATGTTCTAAAGCATTTTTTGGCTTGTATTAGTGGGAAAAAAGGGCTTATTAGCCGTTGTGTGGTGAAGTATGAAAATTACAGCCCTTTTTTATCGTGTATTAGTGGCAAAAGTAAAATATATTTGCCGCTCAGCGGTGCAGTTGTCGGTTGTAAAGCCTTTTGTGGGGTGTATTAGCAGAAAAATAAAATATATATTTGTACCGCTCAGCGATGCAGTTATCTGTTGTAAAGCCTTTTGTGGGGTGTATTAGCTGAAAAAGAAAAAATATATTTGCCGCTCAGCGGTGCAGTTATCTGTTGTAAAGCCTTTTGTGGGGTGTATTAGCGGAAAAATATATATATATTTGCCACTCAGCGGTGCAGTTGTCTGTTGTAAAGCCTTTTGTGGGGTGTATTAGCGGAAAAAATATATATATATATTTGCCTCTCAGCGGTGCAGTTATCTGTTGTAAAGCCTTTTGTGGCGTGTATTAGTGGAAAAAGAAAAAATATATTCACCGTTCAGCGTTGCACTTACATGTTGAAAAGTCTTGTGTAGTGTAAAAGAATGAGGGCCTAATTGTCGTTCAGCGGTGCAGTTATATATTCTAAAGCCCTTTTTGCCCTGTATTAGTGGTAAAAGAAAAATCAATTCGCTGTTCAGCATTGCAATTATATGTTGAAAAGCCTTGTGTAGTGGAAAAGTGGAAAAAAATAAGGGCCTATTTGCCGTTCAGCAGTGCAGTTATTTGTGGTAAAGCCCTTTTTGCGGTGTGGACCGAATTACGTAGTGGTGAAATTTTTTATGTGAAACAGGCTTTTTTGGGGAAAATTGATGTGTGATTTTACACCTCCTTTTGCTGTATGGACCGAATTACGTAGTGGTAAAATTTTAAATTTCAAACATGTTTGTTTCTGGGAAAATTGATGGGTAATTGTACACCTCCTTATGCTGTATGGCCCAAATTACATAGTGGTGAAATTTTTTATGTGAAAGGCTTTTTTGGGGAAAATTGATGGGTGATTGTACACCCCCTTTTGTTATATGGGTCGAATTACGCAGTGGTGAATTTTTTTATTTCAAAGCAAACTCCGCTGCTCTGTATCACTTGTGAAGTCAATGTCTCCAACTATGCCCCTCTCGCCATTTACAACAAATACAATATTTCATGTAGAGATTCAAGAATTATGTTGGAGGCATGTAGTGTATGCAAGCCATGTGCGACTCCTCTCATCACTCTCACACTATTCTACACCTGGTTTGCCTGGGCGAACGGAGTCACACAGGGGAGGAACAACAAGAAAATGTCCTTCAACAAGAAATCGAATCCTGGCTTTCTCTGCGACAACTGAAAATCGGAACCATAGTGACTGACAACAGGAAGAACATGGTGTCGGCCATGCGTCAAGGAGGGCTGAGCCATGCGCCCTGCATGGCACACGTGTTCAGTCTGGTTGTCGAGCGGTGCCTGAAGTCTTCCACCTATCTGCAAGACATCCTAAAATGGCCAGGAAACTTTGCATGCACTTCAGCCACTTGTACACCACAAATCACACCCTCCTTGAGCTGTAGTGGCAGAACGGCATCCCCCAACATGGGCTGATATGCAACGTTTCCACCCGTTGGAATTCCACCCTTCAAATGTTGGACTGACTATACGAACAGAGAAAGGTCATCAATGATTTCTTGATGATCTAAGCGGACAGGAGTACTCCCCTGTGTAACTTCGATGTCAGCCAGTGGAAGCTCATGTGTGACACCTGTCGTTTGCTCAGGCCCTTTGAGGAGGCCACGTTATTTGTCAGTTGCCAGGACTAAGGGATGAACGATGTCTTTCCACTGCTTCATGTCCTGGAACAGATGATGGTAAATCTGGCTGGTCAGGGGACTGGAGATGTGGCGCCTAGATCTCACAGCCACATGAGCCCTGTGGGGGCTGAACTGGAGGAGGAGGAGCATTGGAGCACAAGCAATGTGTAGCGAAATGGGTGGTTTTTCTACACGGGTGACAGGAGAGGAGGGCAGGAGCAGCCGGAGAAGCTACAGAGCAATGAGGAAGACAAGGCAGAGGACCCAGACACACTGTGGCAGTATGCAGTGGAGAGGCAGGGAGTCCCTCCGAGTCACTTGCGCAAATGGCCTGCTGCGTGCTCACTTGCTTGCCTAGTGATAGCTGAATTGTCACCATTCGGCAGAGGGATGACTTCTGGCTCTCCACCTTGTTGGACCCTCGCTACCAGTCCAAAATGGGGGGCCTTTTTTTATACCCGCTGAGAGGGAGTACAAACTAAACTACTATTGAGACATCCTATGTAGTCAGTTGGACGCTGTCTATCTGCACCATGGTTCATCCTCTCGCAGGTCTGACCGGTGGAGCCCTCTGTGCTCACGTTCCACTGTCATGACTGCTGGGGAGGGGTAGGGTGGCAGGAGCAGTACCAGCTCAATCAGCAGCAGCCTGAGTCTAGAGTCGTTGATGAGCAGCTTTCTTCACCCACCTAGTGAAGAAACTACTCACCAGCAGCTAGACATGAAGCAGAACCTAACCCAGCAGGTGGTGGCATACTTGGAGTGCACCCTGCCAGCCGTCATTGAAGATCCTCTGGACTACTGGACAGCCAAACTGGATTTGTGGCCGCAACTGGCCAAGTTTTCCCTGGAAAAGCTGTCCTGCCCAGCCAGTAGTGTGGCATCAGAGCAGGTGCTTAGTGTGGAGGAGAACTTGCCTGTCCACCCGAAATATGGAGAGACTGACTTTTGTTAAGATGAATCAGGTGTGGATCAGCCAGGATTTCCATCCACCAATGCCTGATGCATCAGACTAGATCATCCATGGTGCCACACCAACACTTTGTCAAAAGAGACTGGTTTCTTCTGGCTACCTGCCTCAGCTTCAATTCTGATGCTGTCACCTTGCTACTCTGTGGTCTCCTCATGCTTCTTCCACCTCCACACTATGTCACCTTGCCACTTTGTGGTCTCCTCATGCTGCTGCTACCTCAACATTATGTCACCTTGCCACTCTGTGGCCTCCTCATGCTGCCGCCAAATCCACACTCTGTTATTGTGCCACTCTGTGGTCTCCTCATGCTGCTTCCACCTCACCACTATGTCATAGGGCCACTCTATAGACTTCTCTTGCTGTTCCCACCCTTCCCACGTCATGACTGGGCCAAAATTTAGCCTTTTTGGCTTGGCTGACATCCTCATTTATTTGACCCTTCTTCTGATCTGTCAGAAGGAAGAAAAAATGAGACGCACAACGGATCCTGTTTGTATAGCAGCTGTAAGGCCTGTATGGTCCCATCAGAAGTTTATGATTTGGTAGCTAAAAGCAGGAGTGGGTACAAAACACAGAAGACATGCAAATATTCCATTCACGTGTTATCTCTGTTTGTATTGTAGCAATACTGATGGATTACTGACCAAATGATGTTCCTCTTCTTTTCTTTCTTCTTCTTTCTGCAGGAAAAGGTCAAATCGCAGTGGTGGTGCACCACAAGTCCCAGCAAGCCAACAAGCAGCACAGAAAAGCACAGAACCTCTCTGCATGCAGGCTAGAATGGCTGCCTGCAGACAGGTTTAGCCCTTTCCTGTGCTGCTATAGCGCTGCCATTGGCTTGAGCGTTGTTCCAGCCAATCACAGCGCAGGCAGGGGACCCCAAATATTGGTGTCCTCTGCCTGACCTCGGGGGAGACCGGTGCTGACTAGTTCAGCACCGGTCACCCCTGTACGACCCCCTGCATAAATGGATAAAAATCCATCCGGAGATGCTGTTGGCCAGTCTGCAGAAACCGGCCAATGGCAGCAATCAGGGCTGTAGGAGGGCGGAAAATCGTCCCTGTGCCCCTAGGAAAGATGGCTGCCTACCGTGCAGAGCAGCCATCATACCCCGGTCACGAGGCAATTTTGCTCGGGGACCGGGTGTACACCGCGCCGTAGCTGTATGGCACTGGAATTTTGAACACAGTCTCCAGTGCCATGTACTGTACGGGTTAAGGTCCATTCATTCCATGGTGCTGTACATATAAAAAGGGGTATACATACATAATACAGACAATTGCACTAAGCATGAACAAGACGATTTACAAACTGGTACTGAAGGAGAGAGGGCCCTGCCCGTGAGGGCTTACAATCTATGAGTTGACGAGTAAATTTGGTGGTGATTGTCTCTGTTATTTCTACAATTCTGAAAACTCAATGACAGCATTTAGTTGGTGTGATTTCATTGTAATAGGTAACCGAGGATGTAGTCAGCAGTGGTTTCCTTCCTGAGCAATACATATGTTGTAATCTTACGTTGGTGCAATCTGGCAGAAATACTATATTTACAATAGCATGTAATGTCTAAATCCGTGATCCCAAACCAGGATAAGCCATAAGAATCTGATTGGTTTATATTCAACTGCTGGTATCCCCACTCATTCTGAGAATGGGGGTCTGGATTCCCCCAAATCAACAGAGTGGTGTTCAAGCATGCATACTGCAGGCGTTCCTTCTCAATGGTACAGTGCTGGGTAACTGGGGCACTATAGATATACTTTTGGTGTATGTACTTGGAGGTTTCCTGGCATATATGTAATGAAAGTGATGTGAACAGAGTTTAAAGGGGTGGTGCAGCAATTTATATTGATGACCTATCCTACCCCCCGCCTATCAGCTGTTTGCCAAGGAGGCTATGCTCCATGTGGGCGTCGCTTCCTGGACATTACACTACGCATCTCCTGTGGGGCGGTGGCATAGTGTAATTACAGGTACTCGCTCCATTCAAGTTGTTTTCATGACACATTGTTCATGTTAGTGATACAGTTTGATAGGTGTGTTATACAATAAAAAATATTTAGTTGACCATAAAAGTGGAAATATTTGTAATTTTAAAAATTTCAATCTTGTAAGACAGATAATCATAACATGGAAAAAGTACATCATTAACATTTACCATAAATCTGCTTTATAATGGCATTTTATAAACGTCCTTTTATAAAAAAATTTAGGAAATTGGAAAGCTTAGGGTGTCTTCACACGCTGCAGATTTTGTTGCAGAAATTTCTGAGCCTAGAATCCTTTTTCAATCATTTGAATGTGGCTCGCAGAAATACATGTGATTGCCACCCAAACAACCCCAAACATGAATAGAACTTACTTTCAGTCATAAACATTTCTGCAATTTTAAGTGTTTCATAAAAATTTCCAAAACCTATTTTTTTCAGGGATTGTCAGTTCTGAAGTGGCTTTGAGGGGCAATATATAATGGAATCCCTCTTAATTGACACAGTTTTAAAAACTGCACCCCTCATAATTTTCAGTGGAAACATGTTAACCATTTAGGTATTTCACAAGAATCAAATCAAAGTTAAATTTTTCTCTGTAACACTGCTTGTCTTAACAGAGAAACAAAACTCAATATTTATTATCCTGATTCTACAGTTTTTTTTTAGAAATATCCCATTGCTGTTCAGGCACATGGCAGGGCTCCGCAGGGAATGGGCACCATTTTGTTTTTGTATAGCAGATTTAAAGAGGACCTTTCACTACAATAAAAACTCTAAACTAAGTATACAGACATGGAGAGCGGCGCCCAGGGATCTCACTGCACTTACTATTATCCCTGGGCGCCGCTCCGTTCTCCCGGTATAGGCTCCGGTATCTGCAGATTTTCAGCTCAACTGGGAGGAGCCTGCTCTTGTTCTCCTGGGCGTCTCCTTCTCCCAGGCTGGAGTGCTGGCCAATCGCAGCGCTCAGCTCATAACCTGAGAGGTTTTTTTCTCTCACGTTATGAGCTGGGAGAAGGAGACGCCCAGGAGAACAAGATCAGGCTCCTCACAGTTGAGCCGAAAATCTGAAGATACCGGAGCCTATACCGGGAGAACGGAGCGGCGCCCAGGGATAATAGTAAGTGCAGGGAGATCCCTGGATGCCGCTCTCCATGTCTGTATACTTAGTTTAGATTTTTTATTGTGATGAAAGGTCCTCTTTAACTACAATTCTGTAGTTCTCTGGTGCCATGTCAAATTTGCAGAGCTGTACAGTGTGACACCATTTTAGAAACGACACCCCTCTAGGATTTATTTGGGGTGTTGTGACCATTTAACTCCTGTTATTTCATAGAATTTCTTAGAACTGGGCAGTGAAAATGAAGCCAGCAGCCGCAGAGCGTCCTTCCCTCACTGCGCCTGCGCTGAATACTGAACGGTGCGAGATGTACACTGCAGACACGGCCGGCGGGAGGAGAGCAGCGCTGCCTGGCCCTGTCAATCAAGAGAAGAAGGGCGTCAAAAGAAGTGGGCAAACGGAGCCTCTAGGAGCAGGTTCAACGCCCCCCTGCTCCTAGAGGGTAATTAGCATATTTAAAAAGTTAGTTTTTCTCAATAAAGGCTTTAGGCAGTGAGATGGCACTAATATAGTTATGTTCAGCTGACATTAGCACATCGCTAATGTCAGCCAGCTTAATACCCATTTTTCAGGTGACAGAAACCCTTTAAATGGTTAAGCAGGTCCGATTGCACCTATACCAAATTTGTTTTATTGTTTACTACACTTACACAATAAAAGCAATAAAAAAAAATGCCAGTCTTGATATCCCTTGTGCTGGTGGAATATGTGCTTAATTTATAACGAGGCACACACCTCTTCATATATTAAAGAAGAGAACTGCTGGCAAAACTCTTTCCTGTACTGCGTATATGCCGGAGAATGAAGAGAATGGCGCAGTGCAACACTTTAGGAGAAGTCAGGCTCAAACATAATCACTTGAACTTGAAACCGAACTCGGCTTCGCGTCTGACTGGTACCTCAAAACTGAAGCTGAGTTCGGTTTCAAGTTTTAAAGTGGTTTTCTTTAAAACTCAACTACTGAAGCTATTCAACGGAGTCGCGCGACTAACTTTGGCTCATTGGAGCCCATACATTCTAATACGGTACAGAGACGGATCTCCCTGCAGTATTAGGGTCCATTCACACGTCCGTAATTTGGGTCCACATTCGTTCCGCAATTTGCGGACCCATTCACTTTTAATGGGGCTGGAACGGATGTGAATCCGCATTTCCAGGAACCACATCCGTTTTTCGGGATCCGTTTTTTCGGGATCCGCAATTCCGTTCCTAAAAAAAATATGTCCTATTCTTGTCTGTAATAGCGGATCAGAAAAGGCATATGTCTACTTCATGTTTGGATCATTTTGGGAATGATATTTTATATTTTGGGGATGTTACAAAGCTTAGAAGTTTAGAAGCAAATCTTGAGATTTTTCTGAATTTTTCAAAAACCCAATTTTTAGGGACCAGTTCAGGTCTGAGGTCACTTTGTGAGGCTTACATAATAGAAACCACCCAAATTTTCCATTTTAACAAATTTTTTCCACTAACAAAGCAAGGGTTAACAGCCAAACAAGACTGTATCTTTATTGCCCTGACTCTGCCGTTTACAGAAACACCCATATGTGGTCGTACACATTGCACACTGCAGGTGTCCGTGTTTTGCGGATCCGCAAAACACTTACGAACGTGTGAATGAACCCTTAATCCGAAGTTTTCAGCAAAGCACCTTCGGATGTACCATCTGAAGCTCACTTCGCTCATCACTAATAATCACAATTACACTGCCTGGCCCTGTCAATCAAAATGGAGAGGGCACGGCAGTTGCAGAGAGAGCAAAGCCTCTTGGAGTAATGACAACGCCCGTGTTGTTCCTTGCGACTCATTTCCATATATTAAAACTTACTTTTTCTCAGCAATGTGGACACATATGAACATGGGACCAACACAGATGCCTTCAACTGCCAAGTGCACATGTAACAGGTCAGCCAGTGTCATAGGTACAAACCTGCTGACAGATGTCGTTTAAGCACATCCTTCTGCAGTCCATACACCTAGATTTCAGTCAATGTTTGGTGTAAATAATTAAAAATTATCTGGGCTGATGACCCAGCCACACCCCAGTCTTTCCATGCCCTCTTTTCAGAAAATGACAAGGGCAGTGTAGAAACACCATTTGCAGCTAGAATTAGATGAAATGTTTAAAAAGTCACAAACCCGTGGTTTTTTACTTTTTTACACCAGAAAAGTGGCGTAGGGGGATGGTAAATCTCCCCCATAACATTTAATTTTCTCTTAAAAGAGCAGTGTGAGAGCTTATTTTTTGTGAGATGAGCTAATGCTTTCACTGGTACTATTTTGTGGTACATATGACTTTTTGATCCCTTTTTTATTTCATTTTTGTGAGGCTTGATGATGATTTTCTAATGTGGAGATTCTGCTGGATTTTTCTTGCGTTGTAGCAGCAAAGTACACAACATATTTGCATCAAAATTCATAGGTGTCTCCCAGGACTCTAGATCCTGTGGCAAATTGGGGTGAACTTTACCAATCAGGAGAACAGATGGATCAACTTGGGAGGTTCAGGTCAGCCTCCTTCAGTTTCGTTATTTGTTAAGGCAGACCTCTAATCCCGAGGTTTCCTCATCTAGATATATTTTCAGTGTCTGTCCTGCAGTCCAAGATGTAAAAGAGCTATTTTGGTAGTGGTGGTCATCAAGCCTTTGATGCTCTACCTGTAATACATTTACATCTACCAATTCATCAGCTTTGTCATGTCCTGCCATGCCCTGCTGAAACTTTAGACTGAATAATTTCTTATTATTTGCTAAAAGCTCCTCTTGCCGAGTATCTGTTGAAGGGGGTTGAGCATTCATTTGTTAAAGGCATCACAATTATAGCTGTAGTTTGACCTAGAGTGGCAGATTTCACTTCCACTATATTGGCTTCCCACCTAGGGTGACCACGTGTCCCGGTTTGCCCGGGATCGTCCCGTAATTTACGTTTTTGTCCCGTGTCCCGGGAGCCTTCAAACCGGGACAATAGAGAGTCCCGGAATCAACTGCCTGCCAGACTGGATTTGAGTGGCGTCGCCAGGGGGGGGCCACGGCCCCCCCTACATCATGCTGTGCCCCCCCATGTGCCCCCCCAACTAAAATGCCCCCCCAAGTGAGCCGCCGCCGCCGGGCACAGGGAGATGAGCGCTTCCATTGCGCTCATCTCCTTAGTAATCTGCCTGTGCCAGCGGAGGTGCAGGGGAGGGAGAGGCGTGTCCCTTCCCCTTCCTCTGATAGGCTGCAGGCGCTAGGCCGGCAGCCTATCAAAGGCCGGCGAAGGCGGGGCGATGACGTCATCGCACCGCCCGAGCCTTACAGCGCGGGACACAGGAAGAGTCTGCATCGCATCGCTGACACTGAGGTAAGTATAAGTGTTTTTTTTTGTTGTTTTTTTTTTTACAATAGTGTTACTGGCATTGGGGGGGCTTATTACAATGGGGGGACTTATTACAATGGGGGGGCTTATTACAATGGGGGGGCTTATTACAATGGGGGGGCTTAATACTGGCACATGATGGGGGGGCTTAATACTGGCACATGATGATGGGGGGGATTAATACTGGCACATGATGATGGGGGGACTTAATACTGGCACATCATGGGGGGCTTAATACTGGCAAGTGATGGGGGGGCTTAATACTGGCACGTAATGGGGGGCTTATTACAAGCACGTAATGGGGGGCTTATTGCTGGCACGTAATGGGGGGGCTTATTACTGACACGTAATGGGGGGCTTATTACTGGCACGTAATGGGGGGCTTATTACTGGCACGTAATGGGGGGGCTTATTACTGGCACGTAATGGGGGGGCCTATTACTGGCACGTGATGGGGGGCTTATTACTGGCACGTGATGGGGGGCTTATTACTGGCACGTGATGGGGGGCTTATTACTGGCACGTGATGAGGGGCTTATTACTGGCACGTGATGGGGGGCTTATTACTGGCACGTGATGGGGGGCTTATTACTGGCACGTGATGGGGGGCTTATTACTGGCACGTGATGGGGCTCTTGTTACTGGCACATTGGGGGGCTCTTGTTACTGGCAGTGGCACGTTATTGAGGGCACTTATTACTGGCACATTATTGGTGGGCACTATAGGGGCATCTACTGAGGCCACAAAGAAGGGGTGTTTTATATGGGGGGCTCTGTACAGTAGCATTTTATACTGGGACACATTATGGTGGGTACTATGGAGAAGGGGAGACAGGAGTACTATGGAGTCATCTACGGGGGGCACTAAGAAGGGGTATTTTATACTTGCAAATTATGGGGGACACTGAGGGCATCTACTGGGGCACGATATATGGGGCATTTTATACTGGTACATTATGGGGGGCACTAGCAGGAAGGGGGGAGAGGAGCACTATGGAGCCATTTACTGGGGCACTATATAGGGGTATTTTATACTGGCACATTATGGGGGACATTAGCTCAACTGGGGGCATTACAAGGGGGTATGTTTTGCACATTATAAAGAGAATTCTTTCTACTGGGGGGCATTATGGTGGGTTTTATTACTCCCCCATGGTATGACCCCCTAGTAGCAGCACCAGCCTCTCCCTGCTCTGCTATCCCTCTGCCCCTTCTCCAAATCCTTTTTATGAAATCTTTCTCATTAGGATAAAACACAACATCAGCTCCGCCGAGCCCCCGGCCAAAGTGTTGAAGTGGCGTCCGAGATCCCCAAGGGCCAAGCCAAGTAACTGTAAGTGTTCATGTGAAATATGCTTTTTTTTATATATGTACACTCCTGTGAGAGGCGGGGAGGGAGATCTGTGGATGACACTGTTATAGGGAGGGAGATCTGTGGATGACACTGTTATAGGGAGGGAGATCTGTGGATGACACTGTTATAGGGAGGGAGATCTGTGGATGACACTGTTATGGAGGGGGAAATGGGGATGACACTGTCATGGGGTGGATCTGGGGATGACACATATAGCATAAGATGCTATATACGGTATGTGGCATCCACAGATCCCCCCCATAGCAGTGTCATCCACAGATCCCCCTCTCTATAAAAGGGGATTAAGAGATGTCTAACACATTAAAAATATGACCTGTTTTAGGTAGCCAGTGATTGTGTGCAGGGCACAATCACAAATTACTGAACAATGCACAGGCAGTTATGTTTATAGCAATCTCAAGCATAACTTCGATGCAATGAACTTGCCAGCGTAAGTACAAAGTACGCCGCTGTCACTAAGTGACTTAATTTTTTTAAAAAAGTATCAAAAATCATATTTTTTGGGGAGTGGACATGGGTGCGGGGGGGCCGGGGCGGGTGTCCCTGAATGGCAGTTTGGAAATGTGGTCACCCTATTCCCACCGGATGCACAATTTTTCAGGGAACATTGGTCTCAGAGCACCAGAGGTACCATGGGAAAGCCTCTTACAGTGATTGGTCATATTGCTAAAGTAGTGAGGTAGCAGTGGGTACTTTATGTACTCCACATAAGCCAGTTAATAAGTTTGTGCCTTGGATGCGATGGAGCTCAGGAACAGCACATCCATCCTCTGCACACTCATATGCGTCCCCTGCAGGATCATTTTTGTTGAGATATAATGAACCACAGCATAAACACATGTCGTAGTTCCTAGTACTATTTATTGTGTTTCCTCTAAAACTATTGCTCTGGTATTTCCACTGTTAGGAAAGTCCTCACATGTGTAGCACATGAACGCCAGAAAGGCTGGATTAATATAGTAATGTATTGGACCATGTTGTCAGTAGCAATTTCCTTCCTGAGTGAGCATTACTTTTGGCAATGATACATAAGCTTACCGCTGAAGGAAAGATTTAGTAAAATCTTTCTATATATTAGGGAGGAAATGCTGAAATATTGCATAATTATTGTGGGATATATCAGTTGTCATTACTGATGTAATACTAAAAAAGAAAATAAATGTAACCCAATGGATATTCCACTGGCGTAACTATAGGGGTCGCAGCGGTTCCCTTTATAAGATGCAGTGCATCTTAGGCCCCTTTCACACGAGCGAGTTTTCCGTGCAGGTGCAATGCGTGACGTCAACGCATAGCACCCGCACTGAATCCTGACTCATTCATTTCAATGGGTCTGTGTACATGAGCGTTTTTTTTCACGCATCAGTTCTGTGTTGCATGAAATACGCAGCATGTTCTATATTCAGCGTTTTTCACGCAGTCCTGGCCCCATAGAAGTGAATTGGTCTTCAGTGAAAGACGCATTGCATCCGCAAGCAGGTGCGGATGCAAGGTCTTTTTCATTGATGGTTGCTAAGAGATGTTGTTTGTAAACCTTCAGTTTTTTATCACGCGTGTGAAAAACGCATCAAAACGCATTGCACCCGCGCGGAAAAAACTGAACGCAATTGGAGACAAAACTGACTGAACTTGCTTGCAAAATGGTGCGAGTTTCACTGAACACATCCTGAACGTATCCGGACCTAATCCGTCACGCTCGTGATAAAGGGCCTTAGGCCCCTTTCACACGGGCGTTGCGGGAAAATGTGCGGGTGCGTTGCGGGAACACCCGCGATTTTTCCGTGCGAGTGCAAAACATTGTAATGCGTTTTGCACTCGCGTGAGAAAAATTGCGCGTGTTTGGTACCCAAACCCGAACTTCTTCACAGAAGTTCGGGCTTGGGATCGGTGTTCTGTAAATAGTATTATTTTCCCTTATAACATGGTTATAAGGGAAAATAATAGCATTCTGAATACAGAATGCATAGTAAAACAGGGCTGGAGGGGTTAAAAAAAAATAAAAAATCATTTAACTCACCTTAATCCACTTGCTCGCGATGCCCGGCATCTCCGTCTGACTCTTTTACTGTATAGGACCTGTGGAGAGCATTAACTATAGTTTAAGGACCTGGGATGACGTCACTCTGGTCATCACATGGTACGTCACATGATCTTTTACCATGGTGAATCACCATGGTAAAAGATCATGTGACGTACCATGTGATGACCGGAGTGACGTCATCCCAGGTCCTTAAACTATAGTTAATGCTCTCCACAGGTCCTATACAGTAAAAGAGTCAGACGGAGATGCCGGCTACGCGAGCAAGTGGATAAAGGTGAGTTAAATGACTTTTTATTTTTTTTTAACCCCTCCAGCCCTGTTTTACTATGCATTCTGTATTCAGAATGCTATTATTTTCCCTTATAACCATGTTATAAGGGAAAATAATAAGGTTCGGGTCTCCATCCCGATCGTCTCCTCAAAAGTGATGCGTGAAAATCACCGCTCGTGTGCACAGCCCCATAGAAATGAATGGGTCAGTATTCAGTGCGGGTGCAATGCGTTCACCTCCCGCATCGCATCCGCGCGGAATACTCGCTCGTGTGAAAGGGGCCTTAGGCTGCGAGTAGGAATGCAATTGCAGTCAGTTTTGACTGCGATTGCGTTCCGATGTTCAGTTTTTATCGTGCGTGTGCAATGTGTTTTGCACGCGCGTGATAAAAAACCGACTGTGGTACCCAGACCCGAACTTCTTCACAGAAGTTCAGGTTTGGGTTCGGTGTTGTGTAGATGTTATTATTTTCCCTTATAACATGGTTATAAGGGAAAATAATAGCATTCTGAAAACAGAATGCTTAGTAGGTGATCAGTTGAGGGTTAAAAAAAATAAAAAAAACGCAGAATATAGAGCATGCTGCAATTTTCACGCAACGCATAAGTGATGCGTGAAAATCATCGCTCATCTGAACAGCCCCATTGAAATGAATGGGTCCAGATTCAGTGCGGGTGCAATGCGTTCACCTACCGCATTGCACCCGCGCGGAAATCTCGCCCGTGTGAACGCAGCCTTATAAAGAGAATACTAGCGAGCGCTTCCATAATGGAAGTGCTCACTAGTCTGCAGGACGAGGGGGAGAGAAGCGCTGTGAACACTGTCCAACTCCTCCTCCTGCTCGCTCTTCTCAGGGCCCGCGCTGCTGTGTCCTGGCTGCCTGCAGCGTCAGAACATACAGAGCGCACTCTGACCTGGCGCTGCAGGAGGTCAGGTGACTGCAGCACAGGCCCTGAGAAGAGAAGACAGCCAGGAGAAGGAGAGTGTCGGCAGGAAAGCTGAGTTACTTTATTTTACAGTCTGATCTGAGGTCTGATATGGAGGTATAATGGGGGGTCTGGAAAGGTCTCACTGGTGGTCTGGAGAGGTCTAATGGGGGTCTGGAGTGGTCTATGGGGGATCTGGAGGTCTGACTGGGGGTCTGAAGTGGTCTAATGGGGGGGGTCTGGAGGTCTGACTGGGCGGTCTGGAGGTCTGACTGGGGGTCTGGAGGTCTGACTGGCGGTCTGGAGGTCTGACTGGGGGTCTGAAGTGGTCTAATGGGGGGGCTCTGGAGCTGACAGGGGGTTCTGGAGGTCTGACTGGGGGGGTCTGGAGGTCTGACTGGTGGGGTCTAGAGAGGTCTGATGGGGGTCTGGAGGTCTAAAAGGGGTCTGATTGGGGGTCTAGAGGTCTAATGGGGGTTTGATTGGGGGTCTAGAGGTCTAATGCGGGTCAGATATGGGGGTCTGGAGGTCTAATGGGGATCAGATATGGGGTCTGGAGGTCTAGTGGGAGTCTGGAGGTCTAATGGGGGTCTAGAGGTCTGATATAGGGGTCTGGGGGTCTGGAGGTCTAATGGGGGTCTGGAGGTCTAATGGGGGTCTTATATGGGGGTCTGGAGGTCTAATGGGGGTCTGGAGGTCTAATGGGGGTCTTATATGGGGGTCTGGAGGTCTAATGGGGGTCTTATCTGAGGTCTGATATTGGGTCGGGGTCTTAGGCTACTTTCACACTGGCGTTTTGGTTTCCGTTTGTGAGATCCGTTTCAGGGCTCGCTTTCTCAAGCGGTCCAAAACTGGTCAGTTTTGCCCTAATGCATTATGAATAGATAAAGATCCGCTCTGAATGCATCAGTTTGCCTCCGTTCCGCCTCCATTCCACTCTGAAATGCGGACACCAAAACACTGCTTGCAGTGTTTTGGTGTCCGCCTGGCAATGCGGAGGCAAACGGATCCGTCCTGACACACAATGTAAGTCAATGGGGACGGATCCATTTTCACTGACACAATATGGCACAATAGAAAACGGATCCGTTCCCCATTGACTTTCAATGGTGTTCAAGACGGGTTTGTTTTGGCTATGTTATAGATAATACAAACGGATCCATTCTGAACAGATGCACCCGGAAGCGTTTGTGCAGATCCATAACGGATCCGCACCAAACACGAGTGTGAAAGTAGCCTGGAGGTCTAATGGGGGTCTGATCTGAGGTCTAAAACTGTGGTTTTATATGGGGTCTGACATAGAGGTCTAAAGGGGGTTTGGTCTCAGATGGTGGGATCTCATTTAGGGTTTTATATGGGGGTCTGATCTGAAAGGAAGGGGTCATTTTTTTGTACCAGCACACAATATAAAGGGGTGTTTTTGTACTGATGCACTATCTGTGTGGTACCAGTATTTTTAGGGCGACTGTTTCTGCAGGAAAGTATTGGGGAGAACAGTGGACACAGTATTGGGGGTGGCGGGATGGGGTGTTGAGAAGGTGAGGAGGAGGATGGAAAAGTAGGAAAGTAAAATGTCTGTTTGTTAAACTCTGCAGAGACGCGGCGCGGCTGAAAGAAGTCACCATGGCGGTCTGGTCTGACAGGAGAAGAAGAGGAAAGAGAATATCTACATCAGAGAAGAGAAGTCACTGGATGTAAGAGGTACATATGTGGCGCTGTATTACCCTCTATGTTCTGTAGCGCTGTATGTCATGTTTTCCAAATATGTCTTTAAAGGGGTTGTCCGCTTTTTTTTTTGTATGAGCGCTGCCTTCTCTGCTCTGTTTACCTGCTCATCACTGCAAATGCTACGGTGAGCAGGTGAACAGAACAGAGAAAGCAGCTGTTATATGAGCGCTGCCCTCTCTTCAAATAGCTGATCGTCGGGGTGCCAGAGGACCCCGGCTTATCTGATATTGATGACCTATCCTGAGGATAGGTCATCAGTAGTAAAAAGAGGACAACCCCTTTAACAGTAGGACTGGAGGGAAGGGGGGCATTTCAATATTTGCCTTGGGCAGCAGAAAACCTAGGTACACCAGCGAGTGAAGGGAGGGGGTGCCCAAGCTGAACTCTTGCACCAGGGCCCATGAGCCTTTAGCTACGCCCCTGACAGAGGCCCAATTTTCAACCCCAAATGTTTCTCTAACTTGGTCTATACTAGAGGTACACAACCTTTTCTGGTCCAAGGGCCACATTTTTAGATTGGTAATGATCCTAAGAGATACAATGAAACATCTGAGACCTTTACATCTGGACTGGATTGACACCACAGGAGGGGATGCCATAAATATCTGATCATATAGCGGTTGGTTACCTATCAGGTGAGAAGGTGTCCTCTGATTTCCAGTCTATAAGACAGCCACTGAAGACATAGAACAGGAAGAGATGAAATTGTCCACATTTGTGAGCAGCTACCGTCATGGAGTTTAATCAGTCTTACATAACAGTACGGATTTCATTGTGTTCTCCCCTGTTAATGACCTATTTTAGTACAGATGGCTGAGACAGCATAAGTTACCTAAATCAGTGGTTTTCAACCTCTTCACGTCATGTCCCCCCTAGTCACAAGAAGTTCATGACAGGGTACTGGTTATTCCCACTCGACCCCCTTTTTCCTCAGGCTGCCCTCCACACACCATCCCGCCTCTACTTCCCCTCCAACCTTCTTCCCTTCAAATAAAAACACCGACACCTGGATGGAATAAATTGGCCACAGCAGCCTTTTATTAAACAAACATACATATAAAATTAACCCCACATTAACCTAACCCAGGGGGAGGTCCTTGAAGCCCGGAAACCTTGGAAACCATGCCGGGGTGGCCGACCTTACCTCCAGCCGTTGCACCTTAGCTCGGAAGCACCACGGTTGACACACCCCAACAATCCTGCCACAGCCGCCAAGCAACCATGGGAGTCCAGCCCCCACCGTGGGGCCCTCCCATCCTCGTCCTCTGATAAACCCACCGACTCCAAGGACCTCCCACCGCCACTGAAGCCTAGGCTTGACCTCTTAAGCCTTGGCGTCCCTCCACACCCGCACTGCAACCTCGATGCCTTCCTGTAAAGCCAAACACCACATGTCTATACCTAGCGCATTCAGGTGAACCCCATCACTGCGCCAATAACCGCCAACACCCTTCTCCAGCTCCCGGTGCCTGACCGCCAATGCCCCATTCCGGGCCATAAACCTACCTATTGACCTATTTGCCTTCACTCTCGCCTTGTTCACACCCTCAACTGAGCGAGCCCCCTTTCAAGCCATCTGCGGCACCATGTCCGACCAGACCGTCACCATGCCCGGGTAGAGAGACCACAATCTGAGCAGATCAAATTTAACATCCCTCACCAACTCCCGTGAAGGACGCGCACACAGATCATTGCCCCCCACGTGCAATACGAGTACCTCCGGAGCCCTATCCTGCTTCACAAACTGGGGGAATTCCGGCAACATTCCCTTCCACATCATGCCCCGCCTGCCAATCCACCTTACCACTGCCACTTCCCGCGCAAAACCGAGCTGCTGACCGTCAGGCCGGAGTGCTCCCCAGAAAACGTAGGAGTGCCCTAGCACCCAAACCAACGCCGGACCGGAACCTGCAATGAAACAAAAACATAACAGAACCAAAATCGATTAGCCAACTCCCCCACATCCTATACAAAACTTACTTCACGACAAGTCACTACCCCCCAAGCCCATCCAGGCGCACATAAGACCTAAACCGCACTGATTCCCATCTCCCGATCTTCTTGATGACCTCCTCCCCTAAACCCCATCTGGCAGCCTCCGTTGCCGCACCTATCCAAAAGGAATGACTAGCATATCCCACATCACCCAAACCCAACTGAACCAAGCACCGTCTGAACACTGCCGTGAACTGGAACCTTGATAGAAAAGAACCGTCAGCATGCACCAACAGGGGGGTAACCACCCTACCCCATTCACAACCGTAATCCCGCAAGCAGCGCACAGGACACATCTCACAATCCGGGACACTAAACAACACCACCCGCCTGCCTCTACCCTCCACATCGGTCTTAGACCGCCGCAAAACTAACTCTATCCGATCCGGAAAAACATCCACATCGTCACGCAACAGGCCCCCCAACCTATCCGTCGCCGGGCAGACAAGCTCCCCCAATCTCAATGCACCGAAAAACGCCAGCGAAAAAGCCAAGCGGAACAAACGAACCTCCCACAGCGATGTGCACACATCCGCCAACGTCCTACCTAACTGCAACAACATCAAAAACGACACCGGGCGACGAGAATCCTTCCCCGTACCGCCCCTACGCCACCCCTTTAACGCCCTCCTCACCAAAAAAGCCTTTGTAACGTCGACCATGCCCCGTAAACGAAACCCAAAAGCCACTCCCGTGATCCAACTATTCATCTTGGTGACAGACCATCCATCCTCCCTACAGTGCCCAATAAACAACAAGAGGGGAATCTCCAGATCCTCCCGCTCCCCCACACCCAACCTCGCCTTCCACTCTTCCCACCCCCGCCAAGCTCCAGCATACTTATCCCACGTCTCAGGCGCCAAGGATGACCGAATCAAGCCCATCACTGCGGTTCCAGAGTTTCCCAAATCCCCGCCGGACACTCCAGGCCCACCTCCGCTGCACCAGGAGCCAGCTGGCGGAAACGGTCCCACTGCGAACGAGAGAGGGCGTCAGCAATACAGTTATCCACACCGGGCACATGAACCGCCACAACCCACGCATTAAGTAGCAGGCATTCCAGCACCAACTTCTGTAGAAGCCGCACAACCAATGGTGGAGAAGCCGACAAACAATTAATTGCTTGCCAGACCCCCAAATTGTCGCAGTGGAACCGAACCGTCCTGTTACGAAACAGGTCCCCCCACAACAACACCGCCACCACAATCGGAAACAGCTCCAATAACGCTAGGTTGCGCACCCATCCCTTACTGACCCAACTGTCCGGCCACTTACCCGCGCACCACTGGCCCCCCAAATAGACCCCATACCCACAACCCCCCGCCGCATCAGAAAACAATTCAAAATCAAACGAGCTAACATCCTCCATGAACAAGGAACGTCCATTATACTGCTCCAAAAACATACCCCAAACCCCCAGATCAGCCTTCAACTCCCGACCCAACCTAACAAAATGATGAGGAGCCCGAACCCCCCCCGTGGCCCCCGCCAGCCTCCTACAGAAAATCCTCCCCATAGGCATTACCCAACATTCCCCAGAAGAGACTGCAGATCCCTCAATTTGATTTTTGACAATCTCCCCGCCCTCGCCACTTCCTGTCTAAGGTCCTCCACCTTGTCCAATGGCAGCCTGCACTCCATCCTCCCAGAATCGATTACTATCCCTAAGAAGCTCAATTCCGTAGCCGGACCCACCATTTTCTCCTCCGCCAACGGAACCCCAAACGCCTCAAACAAAGCAAACAACGTGTTCAACAAAACCGAACACACCCGGGACTGGGCCGGACCCACACAAAGGAAATCGTCCAGATAATGGATGACCGACTCACATCCCGACGCGTCCCGAACAGCCCACTCTAAAAAAGAACTAAACGCCTCGAAGTATGCGCACGATAAGGAGCACCCCATCGGTAAACAACGGTCCACGAAAAAAACCCTGTTCCAAAAACACCCCAAGAGTGGCAGGCTATCGGGATGTACTGGCAACAGCCTAAATGCCGCCTCAATGTCGGTCTTCGCCATCAGCGCTCCCCGCCCACACCTCTTCCCCAATGCCACTGCCGCGTCAAACGACGTATAGACCACGGAACACATCGCCGGGTCGATACCATCATTGACCGACGTTCCCTTAGGGAAGGACAAATGGTGAATCAGCCGGAATTTATTAACCTCCTTCTTTGGAACCACCCCCAAGGGCGACAAACGCAACGCCGCTAAAGGTGGCTCCAAAAAAGGGCCCGCCATCCTGCCTAACCTAACTTCTTTTTACAGTTTTTCCGTGACTACCCCCGGGTGCTCCATAGCCGACCGCAAGTTCTTCCTAACCAAAACAGCGTCAGACGGAACAAACGGAATCCGAAAACCCGATGCAAACCCATCTTTCAACAACTCCGCCGCTCCCCTATCCGGATACCTATCGAGGTACGGAACCATCCTTGCTAGCTGCACCGGCGTCTCCCCCTTTTCCAGAGTTATCCCCTCCCCTTTGCTTCACCCCTTTAAAACATCTCGCCGCTCCATGCGCCCCCCGCAAGTTGAGCACTCGTGCTTAAACTTGCACTTTGCCCCGAACTTGCATCCTCCCTCATTAAACAGGAAGCACAGCCCCTTTGCGGATGCTGTCGCAAAACCTGACTGGCCTCCTCCCCCCACCTCCCCCCGAAAGGACTGTCCCCCTCTAACCGGCGCCGTAACTTTTAACCACAACGCAATATCTTTGTGATCCCACCGGATCCCTTGCCGCACCGCCTTGCGCTGCCGGAACTGCTCATCGTAGCGCAGCCAAGCCAGCCCCCCATACACCCGATGGGCCTCCCCTATCGCGTCCAAGTAACAAAAAAGAGCGGAACAACATTCCGGCTCTTTTTCCCCTATAACACTGGCCAGGATCGCAAACGCCTGCAACCAGTTTGCAAACGTGCGCGGTATTAACCGATGTCTCCGCTTTTCCTCCTCCTCTCTTTCCCCCTCATCCTTCCTTACCCTATCAAGATTAAACTTCTCAAGAGGGAGCAGGGAAAAAATATCCACATACTCCCCCTTCCAAATCCGATCCCTCACCTCCTGTTTTAGATGGGCCCCCAGCGGCCCCTCAAAACAAACATAATCCTCACCTTTTGCCCGGTCATCTAACCGCGCCTCCCCCACTCCGCCGGCCTGAGTCTGCACTGACACGCTAGAAGCCCGCACGTCCGATACTGTACCCCCTCCACTCTGTACCCCACTGGGACCCCCCAACGCCCCCCAAACTGGCAGTGGTGACAGGCCCCCGGCCCCCCAGCTAGCCGCCAGACCCGCCAAACCCCCCAGCAACTGCCCTAAACCTCTGCTCAAATCAAGGTGGGCATCCCCACCCCCACCCCCTGCCAAACTAGCCCCCAACTGTACTAATGGTCCCCAAGGTGTCTCACCTGGCTGCGTGGGTGCTGTGACCCCACCAGCCGCAGGTCCTGCATCCAGATGAGCTGATCTCTGCGCCGAACCTCCAGGGGCATCTTCCTCCAGGCGTCGCACCCCTCCATTAGCCGTGGATCCACTGCTGCTGGCAATTTCTTTAAGGAGGGCCGGCCCCTCCCCCTCTGCTCTGCTGGAAGTTACCGCCGGGAGCCTGCTGCCTCCTGCCTCGTGGCCTGCAGCAGCTCCGCCATGCTCTCCACCGCTCCCTCGCTGAGAGGCCCCAGTCCCTGCTCCATGGACTGGGCCTGCCGCACCGGGTCCCGCCTCCACACGCCGACCGTCACGCCGGGCAGGCCTGGCACAGCCTGCAGCAGAGCTCCGCCGCTAAGCAGGATTCCTCCCACGCCTGGGCATCCGGGGAGGCACAGGTACCGACGGCCCCAGGCGTGAAGGGTCCCTTGAGGGGCTCCTTTTCCGGCGCTGAGCCCTAGGGGGCGCCATCTCTGGACTGAGGCGCGCCGGCGGTACGGACCGCCGCGGCCAGGACGTCTGAGGCAGAGGCAAAGCGGGAGCCTCTGCCACCCCCTGCAGCAGCTCCTGGACCCGACCTTGCAGCCAGTCCTCACCCTTCTCGGCCGCCGCTGCTCGAAGCTGCGCAATGATCGCCTCCATGATGCGTCCGGATAGCAGTCAGTACACATCAAAATGGCCCCTCTCTCCTGCATCGCACCCCCTTTTAACCCCTCTGGCTCCCCCCCACTAAATCCAACTCACCAATCCCTAACTATCACCAGGGAGGGGTCTCCTTAAACCACCCCCTGTCATGCTCGCCTCCCCCTATGCTGCGCCCTAAGTCCGGCTCCTTCTAACCGAGTGCCCCAAGGAAGCGACAGTGATAAATGTTAACAAAATAAGGTTATTCTGATGCTGCTGTCATGGGCTTTGTTCCAAGCCTCTGTCAGCGGTTTCTTCAGGTTTCACAAAAAATAACACAACATGCACAAATACCACATTAGCACCAATGATGGATGATTTTTACTGTTTAAATTACATTCTGCACCACTAACATACAGGAGAACTCAGCACTACATACCTCTTACATTCAGTGATGTCTCCTGTGATGTTCTCCTTCCTCATCTTCTCCATTCAGACCAGACAGCCATGGTGACTTCTTCTAGCCATCTCTTGTCTCTGCAGAGTTTTTCACACTACGTCTTAGGTTCCTACTTATCCATCATCCTCTAACCTTCTGAACACCCCATCCTGCCACCCCAAATACTGTGCTGCAGTGCTCCCCAATACTATACTGCAGAAACAGTCCCCTTGAAAAAACTAGTACCACACAGATAGTGCCTCCTTTAATAAATATTGACACACACTGCCCTAAAAATTTTTTTGCTCCCAGCAAACAGTGCTCTGACAATAATGGTGCTGTAAACATGGTGTCCTTCAAAAATAATTGTACTAATCTGTTACTGTGCCAGGGTGTGCCCACAGTAATAGTGAACAGAAAAGTCCCACCAATTGTAATTATTTTCTCCATAGTGTCTCTACTAGTAATAGTCCCCCCTTGTGCTCCAAAAGTAATAATGTTGACCATGGTCCCAGTAGTAAAGCCCACCATAATGCCCCAGTAGTAATAATGGCCCTATAAGTAATAATGCCTGCCTTTAGTGCATTGAGGTAAGGGGAGAAAAAAAGAGGGTCAATCCTGTACTCCTGAGATAGGAGATATGGGATAAACACACAGGGCGCCAGAGGTAAAGACCAAAGTGGAGGAGAAGGTAGGATAGAGTTCAGGTTGCACTGAACAGTGAGGTAATAGACCCAAAGCAGGGCAGCCTAGGTGATGGACTATATGCAGGAATGCGATATAGTAATACTGGAGTTAATAAAAAGGAAAAAATCACCTCGTGGCGCCTAACTGCTAATAAGATATTGTATATACTTAAATAAGATGTACACAAATAATAGGGGTTATAGATAAATAGATATATATATAGATATATATGTAAAATGGAATCGATATAAAAAATAGATAAAAACTAATAAATAGTAGATAGGAGCCCCTTACTAAAATAAAGGAGGGGGGCGTAACAATGCTGAGTAATCATATAATAAAGCCATAAAACAGCTGGTGTTTAATATCAGATGAAACACATAAAAACATATAAAAGGTGGTAAACACCGAAACTCACTTCACCAGGGAGGGGTGTAAAGGGATAAAACTTAAGACACCCAAAACAATCACCTCCCTCGCCTGGCTCGCTTGTAGAACGGTTGGAAGATACGGCAGTCCACAACTAAGAACTTCTGGTATAATCCTTTAATAGATAAATAGGTCAGGTGGGCTCAACGCGTTTCGGGGATAGACAGACCCCTTCCTCAGGAGCAGAGCAAGTAATAGGCTTATACCTATTACTAAGCCTATTACTTGCTCTGCTCCTGAGGAAGGGGTCTGTCTATCCCCGAAACGCGTTGAGCCCACCTGACCTATTTATCTATTAAAGGATTATACCAGAAGTTCCTAGTTGTGGACTGCCGTATCTTCCAACCATAATACAAGCGAGCCAGGCGAGGGAGGTGGTTGTTTTGGGTGTCTTGAGTTTTACTCCTTTACACCCCTCCATGGGGAAGTGAGTTTCGGTGTTTACCACCTTTTATATGTTTTTATGTGTTTCATCTGATATTATACACCAGCTGTTTTATGGCTTTATTAAATGATTACTGAGCATTGTTACGCCCCCCTCCTTTATTTTAGTAAGGGGCTCCTATCTACTATTTATTAGTTTTTATCTATTTTTTATATTGATTCCATTTTACATATATAGCTATATATATATATATTTATCTATAACCCCTATTATTGGTGTACATCTTATTTAACATAGAAACATAGAATGTGTCGGCAGATAAGAACCATTTGGCCCATCTAGTCTGCCCAATATACTGAATACTATGGATAGCCCCCGGCCCTATCTTATATGAAGGATGGCCTTATGCCTATCCCATGCATGCTTAAACCCCTTCACTGTATTTGCAGCTACCACTTCTGCAGGAAGGCTATTCCATGCATCCACTACTCTCTCAGTAAAGTAATACTTCCTTATATTACTTTTAAACCTTTGCCCCTCTAATTTAAAACTGTGTCCTCTTGTGGTAGTTTTTCTTCTTTTAAATATGCTCTCCTCCTTTACCGAGTTGATTCCTTTTATGTATTTAAAAGTTTCTATCATATCCCCTCTGTCTCTTCTTTCTTCCAAGCTATACATATTAAGGTCCTTTAACCTTTCCTGGTAAGTTTTATCCTGCAATCCATGTACTAGTTTAGTAGCTCTTCTCTGAACTCTCTCTAGAGTATCTATATCCTTCTGGAGATATGGCCTCCAGTACTGCGCACAATACTCCAAGTGAGGTCTCACCAGTGTTCTGTACAGCGGCATAAGCACTTCACTCTTTCTACTGCTTATACCTCTCCCTATACATCCAAGCATTCTGCTGGCATTTCGTGCTGCTCTATTACATTGTCTTCCCACCTTTAAGTCTTCTGAAATAATTACTCCTAAATCCCTTTCCTCAGATACTGAGGTCAGGACTGTGTCAAATATTCTATATTCTGCCCTTGGGTTTTTACGCCCCAGGTGCATTATCTTGCACTTATCCACATTAAATTTCAGTTTCCAGAGTTCTGACCATTCTTCTAGTTTTCCTAAATCCTTTTCCATTTGGCGTTTCCCTCCAGGAACATCAACCCTGTTACATATCTTTGTGTCATCAGCAAAAAGACAAACCTTACCAGCGAGGCCTTTTGCAATATCACTTATGAAGATATTAAACAAAATCGGTCCCAGTACAGATCCCTGTGGAACCCCACTGGTAACATTACCTTGTTTTGAATGTTCTCCATTGACTACAACCCTCTGTTGTCTGTCACTCAGCCACTGCCTAATCCACTCAACAATATGGGAGTCCATGCTCAATGACTGCAGTTTATTGATAAGTCTTCTATGTGGGACAGTGTCAAAAGCCTTACTAAAATCTAGATATGCGATGTCTACTGCACCTCCACCGTCTATTATTTTATTCACCCAGTCAAAAAAATCTATAAGATTTGTTTGACATGATCTCCCTGAAGTAAACCCATGTTGTTTTTCATCTTGCAATCCATGGGATTTTAGATGTTCCACAATCCTATCCTTTAATAGGGTTTCCATTAATTTGCCTACTATTGATGTCAGACTCACTGGTCTATAGTTGCTCGATTCCTCCCTACTACCTTTCTTGTGAATGGACACGACATTTGCCAATTTCCAATCTTCCGGGACGACTCCTGTTACTAATGATTGGTTAAATAAATCTGTTAACGGTTTTGCCAGCTCACCACTAAGCTCTTTTAATAATTTTGGGTGTATCTCATCAGGCCCCTGTGACTTATCTGTCTTCACCTTAGACAGCAAACTTAGAACATCTTCCTCTGTAAAGATACATGCATCAAACGATTTGATAGTCATTCTTTCTAGTGGAGGTCCTTCTCCTTTTTCTTTTGTAAAAACTGAACAGAAGTATTCATTAAGGCAGTCGGCTAGCCCTTTATTCTCTTCTACATATCTTCCGTCCTTTGTTTTTAATTTAGTTATTCCTTGTTTTAATTTCCTTTTTTCATTTATATATCTGAAGAATGTCTTATCCCCTTTTTTCATAGACTGAGCTAGTTTTTCTTCTGCCTGCGCTTTAGAAGTTCTTATAACTTGCTTGGCCTCTCTCTGCCTAATCTATTTAAGTATATACAATATCTTATTAGCAGTTAGGCGCCACGTGGTGATTTTTTCCTTTTGATTCACTTGCTTATAGTGCCCCAGTAGTACTAATTCCAGTTATAAGTAGTAATGACACCCACCATAGTGCCCACAGTAGTAAAAAAAAGCCCCCATAGTATGCTCCAGAAGTAACAATGCCTGCTTATGGGGCTCCCCGTTGTAATAAAGCCCCCATAAGGTGTGCCAGTAAAAAAATCCCCCTTATAATGTGTGCCAGTAGAGAAAAAAATGCCCCCTTATAATGTGTTCCAGCAGAGAAAAAGGGACCCACTTATAAAGTGTGCCAGTACAAAAATAGTTCCCCTTATAGTGCCCCAAGTAGAAGCAATGTCCCCATAGTGCTCCCCAGTTATAATAATGACCTTCCTTCCCCCCATAGTGGACCAACGGCATGCTATCAAAGAAAATCGATAGTCTCTAGCAACCAGCAATCGAACATTGCTGGCTGCTAGGGCTGTCCTGCATACTGCATTAGGAAAGTCTTCAGATCCTTTTACTTGTTTCACATTGTGTTATGTTATGGACTTTTTGTGCATGCAATACCCCATAATGAGCATAATGAGAGTGAAAATGGAATTTTAGAAATGTTTACAAATGTATTAAAACGTAGTCAAACCCTTTGCTATGACACTTGAAATTTCAGTGTGGGGGCCTCCCATTTCTCTGGATCATCTTTGAGATGTTTCTACGCCTTGATTAGAGTCCACCTGTGGTAAATTCAGCTGGACATGATTTGGAAAGACACAGCCCTGTCTATCTAAGGTCTCACAGCTGACAATGACAATCAGAGAAAAAACCAAACCGCGACCAAGAACCCAATTGTCACTCTGGCAGAACTCCAAAGATCCTGTGTGCAGGTGGGAAAAACTTCTAGAAGGTTAACCTTCACTGTAGCACTCCAGCAATCTCGGCTTTATGACACAATGGCCAGAAAGAAGCCCCTCCTCCAAAAGACACAAGGCCTACCTGGAATTTGTCAAAAAAGCACCTAAAGGAGAAACGGGATTCTCTGGTTCGATGAAACCAAGATTGAACTTTTTGGCCTCAACATCTTCGGTTTCATTCCAGGCTTATGAAGATATTGTGCGCACGCGCTGTTCTGGACACAGGTGCGCAGACGCGGGATCTCTGCACTGTCACTCTAGAGGCAGGGGGCGTGAACTACAGTAGATGGGCGTCATTATGGAGCACTAGGGGCGTTGCTGGAGCAGTGCTCGAACAGCATAAGCCCGACTCCTGGTGCTTGAATACTTCCTTTGCATATTTTTCAAAGTTCATTTTTCTTCACCACCGGACCACCAACAGCAAAAAGAATGGTATCGTTTTTGCCAGCGTTATCAACCCCACCAGGCTATATGCCTGGCAGGGTAGGGTTGATCCGGGTGACACAGAATCACTGAAGCCAGAGCTCCTTCAGTTGTATGTTTCCTCTCTGTTTTATTTACATTTGTATCACATGAGAGTGGGACAAGCTTATAGATTCCATGCATCTGTCCTTAATCATAGCTCTGTTATCTATAATGGAGTCCAGGTGCTGCCTGAATCATGAAGGCCGTCATCAGTTTCATGTCTACACAGTGCAGTATTGGCTTGTGTTTATCTTGAGCTTTTAAGTGGAATTTCACGACTAAGCATGTATAATGATTCTAAAGTGAATACCTTAATTACAGTCTGATTTCATACCAAATGAATATTGCCTTTACTTCTATCTGCTTAAAGGGGTTGTCCCACAAAAGTCTCTAAATCAACTCTCCACATGAACTACGGTATATCTGCTTAAATAGATTTCTGAGATGGAATGTGCATATGATGTGATCGGCAATGCCAGGTAAATTGTAGAAAAGGATTTTCTAGTTGATGGGATCCATCATCATGGTTGTTGTTTTAGCTGGTTCAATCATGTAACATTTGGTATAGTTTTATGAATTTCTTCTTAATTGGCAGCGTTATAATAACATGCACAGCCACAAGCACTGTTTAAAATGATTCACTGTCCATAGTATAACCGGAACACTACTTACATTTAAGAGACAGATTAAGTAATTGCACCAGCGGTGTACACAGATATTTTAGGGCCCCACAGCAAAACTTAGTATGGCCCCCACCCAGTTTTCCAGTATGCTTGTGTCAAGCACTCCCAGGCAATGAGGACTGCAAAGTGCAACTCCCAAGATTTGTGATGAATATATGATTTTTTTAAAGTGGAAAAAATAAAATTAGCCCGTACAAAACGCCATAGAAAAATAAAAAATTAGCCCATACAAAGCGACATAGAAAAAAAATATAATAGTTATATGTCTCAGAATATGGTGATTAGTGATGGACGAAAATCGGCCGGGACGGTTTGCGAACACGCGTTCGCGTTCAAATGTTCGCGAACCGCGCGTTCGCGGTGGGCCCCATTGACTTTAATGGCAGGCGAACCTGAAAAACCTTCAGGTCATATTTTCAGCCACCAAATACTTACTAAAAATGCACAAATAGTCCTACAACATGGACATTGACATACTAGAAAGGAATCATTGGCAAAAATTCGCACAAAAAATGTGTATTTTAATCAGGGGCCATTTTTATGCGTCTTAAAGGGAAACTCTCAAAAATGTGCCCTGCTGGAGCCTAGAAATTTTTTTATTTTGGGCCACGGGAGTAGAGGCCCCAAAAATTAGGCATTCACCTGACAGGAAATAACTTGTGATGATGTGGCTGGAGGTACATTAGGATCAGGTCACTGGATAAAAATTTTATTGTAGGCCACTGGAGTAGAGGCACCAAAAATTAGGCATTCACCTGACAGAAAAGGCCTTTTATGCTGCTGTATATACATAAGACAAGGACCATTCTTTGTTCTGGGTGGTGGCGGATATGTGTGGGCTGGCATGAGGAATGAGGAAATTCAATTACACGTGGTTGTCACAGGTGTTGAATTCCTCCGAGATCCATGCCTCATTCATTTTTAGAAATATGAAGTAGTCCACACTGTCGTGAGCTAGTCAAGTGTGTTTATCGGTCACAATCCCCCCTGCTGCGCTGAACGTCCTTGGCAAATTGCGCCAGCTCTGGCCACAGGTCAAGCCTGCACACCAAGTAGTCCAGGGGTTCCTCGCTTCTCAGAGCGTCCACATCGGCCATTAACCCAATATAGTCGGACACCTGTCGGTCTAGGCGTTCCCTGAAGCTGGATCCGGAGGGCAGCTGTCGATGGGTTTGCTGCAAGAATGATCTCATATCTGAAGTGACCATCTTCAAACCGCCCTCTTCTTGCAGGCGCGGTAGGATTGATACCCGCACCTGTTTCGCTGTGGGTGGAAATTTCACCCAGTACTGGTCCTTGCCCTTTATGCTTTTTATACAGGATCCCTCTTCAAACACTGGAGCATGAAGGCCCCCATTTGCACTAAATTGGAAGCGGTGGAGCGCCCTGGCTCCTGCTCATCACCCAGGAGAATGTCGCCCTCGGTCTCATCCCCCTGCCACGGACAACACCAGGGATCCCCGAAAAGTTTAATGTCCCCCTCAAAGCCTGATTTTCTTGCTCCTCCTCCTCCCCCCAGCCACCATACTCCTCTTCAGACTCCTGCTGACTTGTCTCAGATGGAGTAGCCCCGCCTGGGAATTGTCTCAGATGGAGTAGCCCCCCCCTGGGAATTCATTCAGCATTGCGACTTCCTCATCTTCCAGCTCCTGCTCCTCGATGGCTTGATCAATGACCTGATGCAATGCACGCTCCAGAAAGAAGGCGTAAGGTACGATGTCACTGATGGTGCCCTGACTGCGAGTGACCAGTTTGGTGATCTCATTAAATGGCCACAGAAGTCTGCATGCGTCGCGCATGAGCAACCATTAGCGCGGTGAAAAGAAACCAAGCTCCCCAGAACCTGTCCTGCTGTAGAGTTCGTACAGGTAGTCGTTAACAGCACGTTGCTGCTGGAGCAGCCTATCAAGCATATACAAGGTGGAGTACCATCGCGTCGGGTAGTCACAAATTAGACGTCTGACGGGCAAGTGGTGTCGCACTGAACGTCAGCAATGCAAGCCATGGCCGTGTAAGATCTTCTAAAATGGCCAGAGATTTTCCTGGCCTGCCGCAAGACGTCCTGGACCCCAGGGTATTTGGTAACGAATCGCTGCACGACTAAGTTCAGAACGTGTGTCATTTTGCCCTGTTTCAGCGTGCTCAGCAGATTGGCACTGTTGTCGCTCACCACTTTACCAACTGTCAAATTGAGCGGGGTTAGCCACTGATCGGCCTGTGACCACAGAGCTGAAAGCAGTGCAGGACCGGTGTGACTCTTGGCTTCCAGGCACAACAGCCGCAGCACAGCATGGCAACCTCTCACCTGGGACGTCGAATAGGTTCTGGGGAGCTTGGGTGGCGTAGCAGAAAAGGCGGTAGCAGTGGAAAAGGAGGAGTGAGCCGAGGAGGAGACGGAGGATGGAGTAGGAGGAGGAGAAAAAAAGGCAGGCCTGCATGCAATCCTTGGCGGTAACACCAAATCCACACGGAAGCCACGGGTTACATGCTTGACGGTCGTCAGAAGGTTCACCCAGTGGGCAGTAAAAGTCATATACCTTCCCTGCCCGTGTTTGCTAGACCACGTGTCTGTGGTCAGATGTATCTTGGCACCAACACTGTGTACCAGAGATATATTCACTTGCTGCTGAAAGTGGCCATATAGCTCTGGGATGCCCTTCTGGGAGAAATATTTTCTTCTGGGGACCTTCCATTGCGGTGTGCCGATGGCCAAAATTTTCTAAAGGCTGAGTCCACCAGTTTATATGGAAGTAGTTGGCGGGCTAGCAGTTCCGACAAGCCAGCGGTCAGCCGTTGGGCAAGCCAGCGTCATCAACTTTTTACGCTCGAACACTTGGCCCACGGAAGCCTGCCTTCTGCCAGATGAACTTGACGACGGCACGGTGGAAGGTGGAGCGGAGGACAAATGGGATGAGAGAGGAGAAGGAGAAGGAGAAGAGGCAGGACGTGGAGCGCCGGGAGTGTGGCTTTGTGGGTTCTGACGGCGTTGCTCCCACTGGGCTTGGTGATGGGAGGCCAGGTGCCTTCTTAAAGTGGTCGTCCCTAGGTGAATGTTGGGCTTATCGTCACTTATGCATTGACAGCACAGGCTGCAGATGGCAACACTATTGTCAGCAGCTGACACGTTAAAAAAAGCCCACACTGCGGAGCCATGTGCCGGCGTCCTGGGAGCGCCAGAAGTGACCGTGCATGGTGGATGGCTCGCTCCAGATACATTTGCAGTTTGCTTTTTGCCTCCAATGTCCTGCGAACTCTGCCTGATTCTCCTCAATCTATTCCCTCTCTGCTGCTCCGTCTCTCCCTCTGAACTCCCCTTCTCTTCCTCTCTTGTGGGCACCCACGTGATGTCCATCGACACGTCATCATCATCACCTTCACCACCACTGACATTTGAGATCTCGGAGTAGGCAACAACAGCGGGGACCTCCCTCCTTGGGCTGATCTGGGTACTGTCTTCAGACCGCTGGTCGGCGGCCGTTGCTACCTCCTCTTCCTCATCTGATGGCAAGAATGGCTGCGCATCGGTAAGGTCTGGGAATGGATGGGAAAAAAATTCCTCTGACTCGAGTTGAGGGGCGATGGTGGTGGTGGTGTATTGGGGATGCACACAGAAGATAGTGAGGAGGATGCAGATACAGAGGATGAGGAGGGTGCAGAAGTGTAAGTGTAAGTGAGCCACTCAATGAACTCTGGTGCGCCCTTTGAAGTAATCGCACGCGCCTTCTCTAACTTCCCACTTAGGCTCCGGCCTTGTGCACCTGCCCGACCCCTACCATCCCTGCGGAACAGCCTGCCTCTTCCTCTGCCTGTCATTTTTAAAATGACCCTGTGCCTAAGTCCCTAGAGGAGAGCAGTATTTGTGGAAGCAGGTATATCGTAGGCCTCAATCAGTATTTTGTGGAAACAGGTATATCAAACACCTTAATCAGTATTTTGTGGAAGCAGGTATATCACAGGCCTCAATCAATATTTGGTAGAAGCAGGTATATCGAACCCCTTAAACATTATTTTGTGGAAGCAGGTATATCGCAGCCCTCAATCAGTATTTTGTGGAAGCAGGTATATCAAACCCCTTAATCAGTATTTTGTGGAAGCAGGTATATCGCAGGCCTCTATCAATATTTGGTGGAAGCAGGTATATCAAACCCCTTAATCAGTATTTTGTGGAAGCAGGTATATCGCAGGCCTCAATCAATATTTGATATGTTAGAAAGTATATTATAGGTATATCACACCCCTCAATCAGTTTTTTTGGGGACAATAGGTATATCACACCCATTGCAATTAGTTGTTCTAATAGCGTTTGTCCCTCTATATAGCTGCGGTATCGCAGCAGAACCAAACACAACTGCTGCACAATACAAATGCACAATAATATACTTTCTATGTTAGAAAGTATATTATAAGTATATCACACCCCTCAGTATATCACACCTATCGATAGCACACCTATACCAGTCCTTAAAAGGAATTTTGTGGCCCTATTAGCTAGTGTTTGGTGTCCCTAACAGCCTGTCCCTGCTCCACAAAGCAACCTCTCCCTACACTGGCAAAACACAGAATGTAAAATGGTTGCCAGATCGGGTTCTTTGATAGGGTGGGGGTGTGTCCATGTGCGGAAACATCTCAATTGGCTGTCCTGTCCCACCTCATGGATGTGTCATGCGCAATGCAAAAAAATATGTCACCAGCGGACATCGCCATATGTTCGCATGTTAGGCGAACCGCGAACACGCAATGTTTGGCGCAAAATGACTGCCGGGCAACCGCAAGGCCATCTCTAATAGTAATTAAAAAAAATATATTTTCAAAGATTTCAATTGTTTTAAAACATAACAAAGAATATAAATTTGGTATTGCTGTAATTGTACTGACCGCTGAATAAGGATAATGTGTAATTTTTACCGCACAGTGAACACTGTAAATGCTAAACCTGTAAAACAATGGCACAATGGCCACTGCATTTTTTTCCAAGTCCACCCATTAATATTTTTTCCAGCTTCCCACTACATACTATGGAATATTAAATTGTATTAGAAAGTACAAACTATCCTGCAAATAACAAGCTATGTGAATGGAAAAATAAAAAAAGTTATGGCTTTTGGAAGGCAGGGAGTAAAACATGAAAACATATAAACGGAAATTATTTGCTATGGTAGGAGATAAGCAGCTGATATGAGGAATGCATGTGTTTTATTACAGTTTCTGTAGTGTGGCCCTTTAAATTGTATCTACACTGCGTGCAGAATTATTAGGCAAATGAGTATTTTGACCACATCATCCTCTTTATGCATGTTGTCTTACTCCAAGCTGTATAGGCTCGAAAGCCTACTACCAATTAAGCATATTAGGTAATGTGCATCTCTGTAATGAGAAGGGGTGTGGTCTAATGACATCAACACCCTATATCAGGTGTGCATAATTATTAGGCAACTTCCTTTCCTTTGGCAAAATGGGTCAAAAGAAGGACTTGACAGGCTCAGAAAAGTCAAAAATAGTGAGATATCTTGCAGAGGGATGCAGCACTCTTAAAATTGCAAAGCTTCTGAAGCGTGATCATCGAACAATCAAGCAATTCATTCAAAATAGTCAACAGGGTCGCAAGAAGCGTGTGGAAAAACCAAGGCGCAAAATAACTGCCCGTAAACTGAGAAAAGTCAAGCGTGCAGCTGCCAAGATGCCACTTGCCACCAGTTTGGCCATATTTCAGAGCTGCAACATCACTGGAGTGCCCAAAAGCACAAGGTGTGCAATACTCAGAGACATGGCCAAGGTAAGAAAGGCTGAAAGACGACCACCACTGAACAAGACACACAAGCTGAAACGTCAAGACTGGGCCAAGAAATATCTCAAGACTGATTTTTCTAAGGTTTTATGGACTGATGAAATGAGAGTGAGTCTTGATGGGCCAGATGGATGGGCCCGTGGCTGGATTGGTAGAGGGCAGAGAGCTCCAGTCCGACTCAGACGCCAGCAAGGTGGAGGTGGAGTACTGGTTTGGGCTGGTATCATCAAAGATGAGCTTGTGGGGCCTTTTCGGGTTGAGGATGGAGTCAAGCTCAACTCCCAGTCCTACTGCCAGTTTCTGGAAGACACCTTCTTCAAGCAGTGGTACAGGAAGAAGTCTGCATCCTTCAAGAAAAACATGATTTTCATGCAGGACAATGCTCCATCACACGCGTCCAAGTACTCCACAGCGTGGCTGGCAAGAAAGGGTATAAAAGAAGAAAATCTAATGACATGGCCTCCTTGTTCACCTGAACTGAACCCCATTGAGAACCTGTGGTCCATCATCAAATGTGAGATTTACAAGGAGGGAAAACAGTACACCTCTCTGAACAGTGTCTGGGAGGCTGTGGTTGCTGCTGCACGCAATGTTGATGGTGAACAGATCAAAACACTGACAGAATCCATGGATGGCAGGCTTTTGAGTGTCCTTGCAAAGAAAGGTGGCTATGTTGGTCACTGATTTGTTTTTGTTTTGTTTTTGAATGTCAGAAATGTATATTTGTGAATGTTGAGATGTTATATTGGTTTCACTGGTAAAAATAAATAATTTAAATGGGTATATATTAGTTTTTTGTTAAGTTGCCTAATAATTATGCACAGTAATAGTCACCTGCACACACAGATATCCCCCTAAAATAGCTAAAACTAAAAACAAACTAAAAACTACTTCCAAAAATATTCAGCTTTGATATTAATGAGTTTTTTGGGTTCATTGAGAACATGGTTGTTGTTCAATAATAAAATTTATCCTCAAAAATACAACTTGCCTAATAATTCTGCACTCCCTGTATATGCTTTAAATTGTATCTATATGCTTTAAAGCACTTTCACACCAGCGTTTTTCTTTTCCGGTGTTGAGTTCCGTCACAGGAGCTCAATACTGGAAAAAAAACCTGATCAGTTTTATCCTAATGCATTCTGAATGGAGAGCATTCTGTTCAGGATGCATCAGGATGCATCAGTTTAGTCCCTCTTACGTTTTTTGGCCGGAGAAAATAGTTTTTGGCCAGAGTTTTCTCTCCGGTCAAAAATCCTGAACACTTGCTGGAATGCCGGATCCGACATTAATTTCCATTGAAATGTATTAGTGCCGGCATTAAGTGTTCCGGCAAAACGGATTCGGTTTTCCGGTCTGCGCATGCACAGACATTTAAGAATGCGAAAAGAATAAATACCGGATCCATTTTTCCAGATGACACCGGAGAGACGGATCCAGTATTTCAATGCATTTGTCAGACGCAAGTGTGAAAGTTTCCCCTTATATGTGACAAAAACCTGAGAGGAACTTGCAATTTTAGAACGGAAACCACATTTTAAGAAAATGTTCCTGTTTTGTAAGAAATTGTGACAATTAGTAGTATCTTCACTTTAGTTTACTCAGACTCTGCCTAAAATTATGAAATGTATAGTCAAAAATGCATTTTCCAAATGGTTGTATCCATTTACATCAACAAATCACATTTACATTCAGTTGTATTTTATATATTTTTTTTCAGTGGGGCTGCTTTCAAATCTGTGTTGGAACCTGTTCTGGGCTTCCATTGCAGTTTGTCAAAAATAGTGGAGAGATCTGCCAGGAATTGCTTACCTGGAACTTCCCTACGCTCTCATGGATTGGAAGAATACATACTATCAAAATTGTTACATTACCTCAAATATTATACTATTTTCGCTCACTTACTGTACCAGTCACGGGATCAGCTCTTAAATCTTTACAGAATGAAATCTTCAGTCATGTGGGCGTATAAATTACCTTAAATATCCAGGTCTATCATGTATCTACAAAAGAGGGTGGGTGGATTTTCAGTGCCTCAATTATATAAATATTATTGCAGAGATAGGTTACATAAAGAATGGCGTAGAAAGACAGTGAAGCCCCTAACTAGAGCTTAACTCAGAAAATAACTATATAACCTATAAAGAAACACTGAGAACTATTAAGCTAAAAAATATTATTTTATTTTGCATATAGTTAAAAACATATACAAAGAGATGACGAACAAGTGCAAAAAGGTGCAGTACAATCCTGGGGGAGTTTATCCAGTACAACAGAGTAATGGGGTAAGTGACCAAAGGTATAAACGCCTGTATATAAAAGGAGCTCCTATACAAAAAGTACACTTAAAAAGAGTATCCACAATGCAAATGAATGCATTAAATATGAAAGTGCAAGTGCATATTATCTATTGTAAGTAGAGGGCAAAAAGTATCAACCCTCAAATGTGGCTCTTTCTAAATGTATAGTTGGATAAACAATAAAGTGCATGTGCAAGCTGTAAGAGATAGTAAATAAATAGCATGACCAAAAAATGGTTCAAAAGGCAGAGAACCGCAATAGAGATAGTCAGACATGCGGTCCAAACAAAACAAAGTCACATACCGTATATAAAGGTAACAGGTCCACAGGAAGACTGCACACCCCGACGCGCGTTTCGATTTGAAACCTTCCTCTGGGGGTACAGACTTCCCACTGAAGAGCTAGTATTTAGATACCCGTGCCACCAATCCAAAACATGTTAGGCAGTCATGTGATATCCGGAAGACAAATTGGTCAAAGGCACAGGTGAACTGCGCAGTGGCCAATTGCGCTAGTGCAGCTGCGCCCTTTGACCAAAGGACCTTCCATGACGTCAAACGCGTCATGATCCCACGAGATGTTCAGAGGCCGCGTAATGGCTAGTCACGCAAGCGGCGAAGTCAGGGGGATTGGTTATATGATCGTGAGTCCCGATCACATGATCTCCTATGGTTCAACCCACCAGAAAGCGGAGGTAAACATCACAGATCATAGACAAATGAATGCATAGGCATTAGTGGTATAATTATGTATACAATGAAAAGTGCATGGTGCATACTACATGGTCAGTAATAATTTAATGAATAGACTGGAGGTGGTGGAAATGACCCCCGGAGGTCATAAACAAATGAATACATAGGCATTAAAGATACAGTAATGTATACAATAAAAGTGCATTGTGCATACTACATGGACAATAATAAATTGATAAGTAAGCTGAGGGTGGTGAAATAGTAAACAAAGTCACGGGATCACCAAATGATGCGGCGGCCGATAAGGGACGCCCACCAGAGGGGGACCGCGCGACTAAGGATTATGGGTAATTGAGCGATAACTAAAAGTGGGGTGGATTGAGTCACGGCCACAGGATCTCCCAAACATGCAGAGGCCAAAACAGGATCTCGGACAGAGGGGGATCATGTGACAGAGAGTCACAAACACTGAAGGAGAAAAAAGTGAAGTGAATCGCGGTCACGGGGTCTCCCGATGGTGCGGTGGCCAAAAAAGGCCACCCAACAGAGGGGGATCGCATGACCGAGAGTAAAGGATAATGATGAGGTATTGAAAAAAAATAAGGTTAAGTGAGTCGCGGCCACAGGGTCTCCCAAAACCTGCGGTGGCCAAAAAATGGGCATCCGCCAGAGGGATGTCATGTGGCAGAGAGGCACAACCAAGAAATATGACAACATAATTAGTGTAAATGTAGAGTGATACATCAAGTCATGATGTGTCTAGATAGGTGACAAGTTGAATAATGAGGTAAAGTGAGTCGCGGCCACAGGATCTCCCAAATAATGCATTGGCCCACAAATGGGCATCTAGCACAGAGAGGTCGTGGGGCAAAGAGTCACAACCAAGTGAAGTAGAAAACCATAACTGATGCAATAATAAAATACATCAATTACGATACATCTAAACAAGTGACTAGGTTGGATAATCGGGTAAAGTGAGTCGCGGCCACAGGATCTCCCAAACATCATGCGGTAGCCAAAAAAGTAGGCATCCAACAGAGGGGGATCGTGTGGCAGAGGGTCACAACCACGTGAGTGAAAGAACGTGATTAATATAGTTATAGAGTGATATATCAAAATAAAGTCACAAATTAGTGATGGGTTACTATAAAAAGTGGATTAAAAATACTTGATGAAGTAAAGAGAGAACACCAATACATGTTTTTCATGATTAAATGAACAAAGATATATGGACGAGCCCATGAAGAGAGTGGGAAACATGAAATTATGTTTCCGTCTTCAGATTGAATCTTCAATGATGCAAATGATCCGTGTCCAAAGTGTCTTATAGGAGAAGGGAAACGAATGTATTAGCCTAAATGTAGAAAGGACAGCATTAGTATCAAGACTCTCCAATGGGAAGATGCAAAGAAACACTATATAGACATAAAGGATAAAAAACCTAAAAAGTTAATGCTAAAAAATGTGTATAGGTCTACATATTCACTGTAGGAAAGGGGCATAAGACAGGGCATCATTGAGGCCTTTTGGTTGTGTCGTGTCCAGGGTCCAGATCCACTTCGTTTCTAATTGGGCCAGACGTTTCATCAGGTTACCGCCACGCATGCCCAAATCAATATGATCTATCCCACAAACTTTCAAAAGGGAGGGATCACTGTCATGGAAGTTCTTAAAGTGTCTCGCGATAGGTTTTAAATCGTCCACATCAGTGGAGTCTTTTGATTTCAAGATGTCCCGAACATGTTCGCGGACTTGTACCTTCAGTTCCCTACTGGTCAATCCCACGTAAATTTTTGGCCATGGACAAGTGGCATGGTAAATTACCCCTTTAGTTGCGCATGAGATGTGGTGCGTGATCTTATATGTCTTGGTCTGCGTAGAGTTCATAAACTCAGTGGTCCTCAGAATGTTATCACAGGCCACACATTTCCCACAAGGGGAACAGCCCCATTTGGGTCCTTTTGACCCAAAAATTATGCCCTGTGCCTGAGGGGCATAGTAGGATCTCACCAAATGGTCTCCTAAGGTTTTCGCCCTCCTAGGTACAATAGATGGATGTGAGGGTAGTATTTTTTCTAGAATTAAATCCGCCCTCAGAATGGGCCAGAATCTCTCCAAAATTCCTCGCATGTGTTGCCATTGTGAATGATAAGGAGTAATATATCTTACCATGTCAGATGTTTCCTTCTTTGTTTTAGGATAAATGAGATCTTGTCTTGCCGAGTGTTTGGCCCGATTATACGCTCTCTTTACTGATCTTTTACTGTAGCCTCTTTCCAGGAAACGTTGTCGCAAAATATCCGACTGGATCTCAAAATCCTCATTGGTGGAACAGACTCTCCTGATCCTGATAAACTGGCCAGTTGGTATAGCTTCAATTGTCTGTGGAGAATGGGAAGATGACGCATGTAAAAGTGCGTTAACAGCAGTTTCTTTTCTATAGATGTTAGTTTGTAAATAACCTGATGAGTCACATTTAATTAAAACATCCAGAAACTCGATTTGTTTGGTGTTGTATTTGTAGGTCAGGTGAATGTTATACTTGTTCTCACTGAGATTTTCCATAAAGGATCCTAAAGCTTCAGAGGTGCCTTGCCAAATAAAAAAGACATCGTCGATGTACCGGGCCCAAAAGATGACCCGGTCCATCGACGTGTGCCCATCAGACATAAATAGCTTCCTCTCCCACAGCCCCAGGAAGAGGTTGGCATATGAGGGCGCGCCGGCCGCCCCCATCGCCGTCCCCCGGAGCTGCAGGTAGAAGGAGCCGTTAAAGGTAAAAAAGTTGTGCGTGAGGGCAAATTGTAATAAATTAATCAGACAGGCAGAAAACTCTTTATCGCTATTCGTCATAGATAGAAAGAACGAAGAGGCACGTATCCCATCCTTGTGGTTGATGCTGGTATAAAGCGATTCGACATCGCATGTCACCAGCATCATGTCAGGGTCAAGGTGAATGCCGTCAATTCTTTGAAGAAAATCGGCAGTATCTCGTGTGAATGATGGTAAATTTTCCACCATAGGTTTCAAATTATGATCCAGAAATTTGCACACATTTTCCAGAAGACCCCCACATCCCGATATTATCGGCCTACCTGTTGGTTTTGTAGGACTCTTGTGAATTTTAGGCAAGAGGTATAGGGTGGGTATTAAGGGATGTCGTACAGTCAGTGCTTCACATAGTTGTCGAGATATGGTTCCATTGGTTGCGGCTGTTTCCAAGAGATCTAACAGTAGTAGACTGTAAGAGGAGAGGGGATTAAAAGTTAATTTTTTATAACATGTTGTGTCCCTCAGTTGGCGATAAGCCTCAGCCTCGTACATTTTACGGGGCCAGATGACGATATTCCCCCCCTTGTCTGCCGGTTTGAACACCAGATCTTTCCAGGATCGTAAATTTTTTAAACTTCTACGTTGATCAAACGTCAAATTGTCGACGGTCCTCCCTACTGGAAGTTGTGAGAGCTCGTTTGATACTGATCTCACAAAGAGATCTACTACTGGACATAAAGACAAGGGGGGGAATCGTTCAGAACGCTTCCTGATGACCATGGGAACCTTACCTGAGGTTTCACTCTGTTCTTCTAATAAACTCTCCAAAATATTCAAAGTTTCTTCCTCTGTCGGTACATCTGAGGGGTTTTCTTCTACAGGTTTGAAGAACCACCTCTTGAAAATCAGCGATCGGCCAAACAGGTGAAGGTCTTTTATTGCTGTGAAGATGTCGAGAGAGGCGGAGGGTGAGAAGGTAAGTCCCTTCTGTAGGACAGATATGTCCACATTAGAGAGATTGTGGTCAGAAAGGTTGATTACCTTTAAATTTTTATCCTGATGTGGATCATTTCTCTGTCTCCTCCTATAGGGCTGGGTCCTGTGTTCCCACTTCCTTTTATTTTGACCCCTCCATCTGGTCATCATCCCAGGGCTGGTTTGTCCACTTGCCTGACTACCTGTGTTACTGGCTCCAGATAATGATGAAACTGATGAGGACCGAACCAGTGTATCAGGAAAAATTTACGATCCTGGAAAGATGTGGTGTTCAAACCGGCAGACAAGGGGGGGAATATCGTCATCTGGCCCCGTAAAATGTACAAGGCTGAGGCTTATCGCCAACTGAGGGACACAACATGTTATAAAAAATTAACTTTTAATCCCCTCTCCTCTTACAGTCTACTACTGTTAGATCTCTTGGAAACAGCCGCAACCAATGGAACCATATCTCGACAACTATGTGAAGCACTGACTGTACGACATCCTTTAATACCCACCCTATACCTCTTGCCTAAAATTCACAAGAGTCCTACAAAACCAACAGGTAGGCCGATAATATCGAGAGGTGGGGGTCTTCTGGAGAATGTGTGCAAATTTCTGGATCATAATTTGAAACCTATGGTGGAAAATTTACCATCATACACACAAGATACTGCCGATTTTCTTCAAAGAATTGACGGCATTCACCTTGACCCTGACATGATGCTGGTGACATGCGATGTCGAATCGCTTTATACCAGCATCAACCACAAGGATGGGATACGTGCCTCTTCGTTCTTTCTATCTATGACGAATAGCGATAAAGAGTTTTCTGCCTGTCTGATTAATTTATTACAATTTGCCCTCACGCACAACTTTTTTACCTTTAACGGCTCCTTCTACCTGCAGCTCCGGGGGACGGCGATGGGGGCGGCCGGCGCGCCCTCATATGCCAACCTCTTCCTGGGGCTGTGGGAGAGGGAGCTATTTATGTCTGATGGGCACACGTCGATGGACCGGGTCATCTTTTGGGCCCGGTACATTGACGATGTCTTTTTTATTTGGCAAGGCACCTCTGAAGCTTTAGGATCCTTTATGGAAAATCTCAATGAGAACAAGTATAACATCCACCTGACCTACAAATACAACACCAAACAAATCGAGTTTCTGGATGTTTTAATTAAATGTGACTCATCAGGTTATTTACAAACTAACATCTATAGAAAAGAAACTGCTGTTAACGCACTTTTACATGCGTCATCTTCCCAATCTCCACAGACAATTGAAGCTATACCAACTGGCCAGTTTATCAGGATCAGGAGAGTCTGTTCCACCAATGAGGATTTTGAGATCCAGTCGGATATTTTGCGTCAACGTTTCCTGGAAAGAGGCTACAGTAAAAGATCAGTAAAGAGAGCGTATAATCGGGCCAAACACTCGGCAACACAAGATCTCATTTATCCTAAAACAAAGAAGGAAACATCTGACATGGTAAGATATATTACTCCTTATCATTCACAATGGCAACACATGCGAGGAATTTTGGAGAGATTCTGGCCCATTCTGAGGGCGGATCCAATTCTAGAAAAAATACTACCCTCACGTCCATCTATTGTACCTAGGAGGGCGAAAACCTTAGGAGACCATTTGGTGAGATTCTACTATGCCCCTCAGGCACAGGGCATAATTTTTGGGTCAAAAGGACCCAAATGGGGCTGTTCCCCTTGCGGGAAATGTGTGGCCTGTGATAACATTCTGAGGACCACTAAGTTTATGAACTCTATGCAGACCAAGACATATAAGATCACGCACCACATCTCATGCGCAACTAAAGGGGTAATTTACCATGACACTTGGCATGCCCAAAAATTTACGTGGGATTGACCAGTAGGGAACTGAAGGTACAAGTCCGCGAACATGTTCGGGACATCTTGAAATCAAAAGACTCCACTGATGTGGACGATTTAAAACCTATCGCGAGACACTTTAAGAACTTCCATGACAGTGATCCCTCCCTTTTGAAAGTTTGTGGGATAGATCATATTGATTTGGGCATGCGTGGCGGTAACCTGATGAAACGTCTGGCCCAATTAGAAACGAAGTGGATCTGGATCCTGGACACGACACAACCAAAAGGCCTCAATGATGCCCTGTCTTATGCCCCTTTCCTACAGTGAATATTTAGACCTATACACATTCTTTAGCATTAACTTTTTAGGTTTTTTATCCTTTATGTCTATATAGTGTTTCTTTGCATCTTCCCATTGGAGAGTCTTGATACTAATGCTGCCCTTTCCACATTTAGGCTAATACATTCGTTTCCCTTCTCCTATAAGACACTTTGGACACGGATCATTTGCATCATTGAAGATTCAATCTGAAGACGGAAACATCATTTCATGTTTCCCACTCTCTTCATGGGCTCGTCCATATATCTTTGTTCATTTAATCATGAAAAACATGTATTGGTGTTCTCTCTTTACTTCATCAAGTATTTTTAATCCACTTTTTATAGTAACCCATCACTAATTTGTGACTTTACTTTGATATATCACTCTATAACTATATTAATCACGTTCTTTCACTCACGTGGTTGTGACCCTCTGCCACACGATCCCCCTCTGTTGGATGCCTACTTTTTTGGCTACCGCATGATGTTTGGGAGATCCTGTGGCCGCGACTCACTTTACCCGATTATCCAACCTAGTCACTTGTTTAGATGTATCGTAATTGATGTATTTTATTATTGCATCAGTTATGGTTTTCTACTTCACTTGGTTGTGACTCTTTTCCCCACGACCTCTCTGTGCTAGATGCCCATTTGTTGGCCAATGCATTATTTGGGAGATCCTGTGGCCGCGACTCACTTTAACTCATTATTCAACTTGTCACCTATCTAGACACATCATGACTTGATGTATCACTCTACATTTACACTAATTATGTTGTCATATTTCTTGGTTGTGCCTCTCTGCCACATGACCTCCCTCTGGCGGATGCCCATTTTTTGGCCACCGCAGGTTTTGGGAGACCCTATGGCCGCGACTCACTTAACCTTATTTTTTTCAATACCTCATCATTATCCTTTACTCTCGGTCATGCGATCCCCCTCTGTTGGGTGGCCTTTTTTGGCCACCGCACCATCGGGAGACCCCGTGACCGCGATTCACTTCACTTTTTTCTCCTTCGGTGTTTGTGACTCTCTGTCACATGATCCCCCTCTGTCCGAGATCCTGTTTTGGCCTCTGCATGTTTGGGAGATCCTGTGGCCGCGACTCAATCCACCCCACTTTTAGTTATCGCTCAATTACCCATAATCCTTAGTCGCGCGGTCCCCCTCTGGTGGGCGTCCCTTATCGGCCGCCGCATCATTTGGTGATCCCGTGACTTTGTTTACTATTTCACCACCTTCAGTTTACTTATCAATTTATTATTGTCCATGTAGTATGCACAATGCATTTTTATTGTATACATTACTGTATCTTTAATGCCTATGTATAAATTTGTTTATGACCTCCGGGGGTCATTTCCACCACCTCCAGTCTTTTCATTAATTTATTACTGCCCATGTAGTATGCACCATGCACTTTTCATTGTATACATAATTATACCACTAAGGCCTATGTATTCATTTGTCTATGATCTGTGATGTTTACCTCCGCTTTCTGGTGGGTTGAACCATAGGAGATCATGTGATCGGGACTCACTGTAAATAGTTGAACTGTTCAGTAAAAAGAAGTTCTGGTTCACTGCAACTTTGTGTACCTCAATTATTCCTACAACAAATCGGTGTGCCACCGTTACCGTCACTGGCGTCACAAACTATAAGGGATCTTGCCACCGGCACATTAAACTTAATAAAAACTGTGAGTACCAAAAGCAACCCTCGGTTTGTTAACTACCCCTGTGACCTCATATTCGCTCACCCTGCAGGACTGGCGTACTGCATATTTTGGCGTCACGAACAGGATACGAAATATTCCCACGCCATAGTGGAATCTGAACTGTGTGCCATAATTGCCTATTAAGTGATAAATGCCCTATCCGTTTATTTGAAAAAGTTGGGCCAAAGAACTGTGGACAATCGTGGTGAGAAAAACTGTATATTGTGGACTGTTTGCTGCTTTTTGAGTCACCGCTTGCTGTCAGTGAATTGACAACCTTATGCTTAAAGATGGCCGCCTAAGCTGACTGGATTATCGTTGCGCCATCGTTGTGTCCATCTGGCGCGAAAAAAGGAGGTACCGCCCTGCCTGCAAAGAAGATACCGCCTACCTTGAATTTGGAAGCTCCGAGAGGCCGCGCCTATCTCCTGACGCTGCGCGTGATCACGTACCTCGCGAGACTTGGACTGCACATCACCGGAGTAAGTAAAACTTCAGTATTAACGTCTCTCGTTAGCAGTAAAGGACTTGATCCGGGGGAAGCACATCCAATTTGTATTTCAGCCTGCTCTGCCGCTCCTTAAAGGGCCATACCCTCTCCGTGGTCACCCTTAGCAACGGCCTGAGAGAGCGAAGTCCAGCGTGAGTCTGCCTACAGAACTTGCCTCCATAGACCATGCCATGTACGCATCTGCGAAAAGGGGGCAGGTTGCCCCCAACGAGCCTTCATATTTCACGCAGATGAGGACAGGGCCCCCGCCACTGCAGCAGCATCCAGTCTAATGCCGCTGAACATGCCATATTACTTTGTGGCCCCCTGGTTCCCGCGATACTCTGGGGAAGCCCACAAACTGAAAGACTTTAAATACCAGATCATGGCCTTATTCCGGCTCTATCCTATCTCCGCGGAGCAACAGATGGAGATCCTCTTAGCGCAGTTAGAAGAAGCCGCCCACAGGGAGGTCATGTCATGGCCCAGCTCCGGAAAAAAATAATATGGGACAGATCTTTGTTCGCCTCGGCACCACGTTTGAAGCCAGGACTGTGTCGGAAGTTAAGATGCGATTTTTCAGCAGAAAGCAACAGCCCGGTGAGTCACTCCGTGATTTTGCTTTGTCCCTACAAGAGACCTTGAGGGCCGTGGTCCAGGTGGACCCCCGGGAGGCTGAGGACCAGGACCGGACTCTGATGGAGCAGTTCATTGCGGGTGTAAACGCTGACCACTTAAAGGTCCAGCTGAGGATGCTGTCGGCCCAACAGCCCAATTGTGCGTTTTTGGACTTTAAAGAGCTGGCCATCAGTATCCTGGGTCAAAACCCGCCCACAGGGCCGGCAGCCTCCCTTGAACCTCAGGCCTGCCAGTCAAATATTATTGATGTGAAACCGTCCGGAGCCAGCCAAGCTACCCAGGCTCCAGTAACAGATGTGGTGGCAGCATTAATGGAGCAAGTTAACCATCTCACTAAAAGCCTGGAAAAGGTGTGCAGGAAAATAGAGGAATGGGAAAGACCATTGTTATTGGAAGACGAAAGCCCCCTACCTCAAAGGCTCCTCCCACCTGCATATAAAGAGGTCTACCCCAAAGAGCCAGATGGACGACCGAGTTACCGCTCTAAGAATCGCAAACAGCCTGTCTGCACCTATTGTAAAAAATATGGCCATACTGAGACAACGTGTTGGCAGTTAAACGGGCCACCCCCGAGGTAGAACAGTAGATCCAAAGGATCCAAGTTGGATGCCCAGATACGTGGGATCTCGTCCAAAAATTAACATGTGCATTAACGGGATACCTTTTGAAGCCCTGCTGGATACTGGGTCTCAGGTCACCACCATGCAAAGACCCACCTTTGACAAATTCTGGGATTCAAGTCTGCTCACCCAGCCACCGCAATCCTGGCTGGATATCATTGCTAGCAACGGCAAGCCGGTGAAAGTCCATGGGTACTGGGAACCTACCCTCCAGGTGGGAGAAGCCACCTTACCACAGCAAGGTGTTATTGTGGTGCAAGCCGGAGATAAAGGGGGACACCCCGTGATCTTAGGGACTAATGTCTTTAAAAATTGTTACTCTGAGGTACTTGAGGCCCTGAACCAATCCATACCCTCAGCTTCACCTGCTTCTAAAAGAGTCATTCAAAAGACTATCAGTGTGCTGTGTGCTCAGCAAAAATTTGCAAATGGGAAAGGAGAAATCTGCACTGCCCGGATCCGGGATAACCGGCCGGTAATCCTGCAACCGAATTCCCAGATCATTTTGTGGTGCCGTGCTGTACTAGGGATCCAGGGCCAAGACTATCAAGCCCTGGTGGAGCCTATCCAAATTGAAAATCATCCCTTCGTGCGAGCAGCCAAGAGCCTGGTGACCGTATCTCAAGGTAAAGTGCCTGTCCGTTTGATTAATTTCAGTGATCACCCTGTTGCTCTCTCTAAGCACTGCCCTATTGCTCAGCTTTTCCAGGTATCCTTCCAGGATGTTATCCATCTGCCTGCCACGGAGACCTCTCAAACCGCACAGAGCAGCAGCGTCTCTGCCAGCGCATCTTCAGTATCCTGGTGGGAGGAACTTCATGTGGGGAACGAATCCACCCCGAAGGATCAAATAGAGGGAGTCCTGAATCTGGTGGAGGAGCACCACCAGGCCTTTAGCAAGCACTCCACGGACTATGGAGAGGTCAGTGTAATCAAACACATCATACCTACTGGCTCTCATCCTCCTATTAAGGAGAGATACAGACCCATACCGCCTACTACCTACCAGTCCGTAAAAGAGATGATACAGGAAATGAAGGACTCTAACATAATCCGGGACAGTCACAGTCCCTGGGCTGCACCCCTAGTTCTTGTTCGTAAAAAAGATGGCAGCATTAGGTTCTGTGAGGACTATAGAAAAATCAATCAAATCACCCACAAAGACGCTTATCCGTTGCCACGCATTGAAGAATCTTTGACTGCCCTGGGGTCATCAGCCTGCTTCTCAACTCTTGACATAACCAGTGGATACTGGCAGGTGCCTATGGCCCCGGAAGACCGGGAAAAGACCGCTTTCACCACGCCTATGGGCCTGTTCGATTTTAACTACATACCTTTTCGGACTGTGTAATGCTCCAGGGACGTTCCAGCGGTTGATGGAGCGTTGTTTAGGCCATAAGCACTTTGAAACTGTATTGCTATACTTGGATGACGTCATGTGCCAAGACATAAGAGGATCATTTAAAGCATCTGGCCGAAGTGTTTCAAGTCCTCGCTAAATTTGGCCTTAAAATCAAGCCGTCCAAGTGCCATCTGCTGAAACCAGATGTGAAGTATCTGGGCCATGTTGTTAGTGCAGAAGGAGTCCAGCCTGATCCTGATAAACTTGCTGCTGTCCGCAATTGGCCTACTCCCACCATCGTGAAAGAGGTGAGAAGTTTCCTCAGTTTTGCAGGATATTACAGACGCTTCTTTTGCACAAATTGCGGATCCGATCCAGGAACTTTTTGAGGGGGCATCCCAAAAAGAGTTCAAAGACTACTATCCCTGTTGAATGGAATGAAGAACGGGAGATTGCCTTCCAGCTCTTGAAGAAGAAGCTGACCGAACCCCCTGTCCTGGGTTACCCGGATTATCAGAAGCCGTTCCATCTCTATACGGATGCCAGTAAAAGAGGCCTGGGAGCCGTGTTCGCTCAGGTGCAAGACAACAAAGAGAGGGTGATTGCCTACGCCAGTAGATCCCTGAGGGGAGCTGAAAAAAACGATCAGAATTATAGTTACTTCAAGCTGGAGTTCCTTGCTTTAGTGTGGGCTGTGACTGAAAAATTCAAGGACTACCTTGCTGCCACTCCGTTTGTCGCCTTCACTGACAACAATCCCCTGGTGCATCTGAATACAGCCAAGTTAGGGGCTCTGGAGCAAAGATGGGCCTCCCGCCTTGCCAACTATGACTTCACTGTGAAATACCGGGCAGGTCGCTCAAATGATAATGATGATGCCCTGTCTCGGCTTCCCACTACAGAAGCACCAGATGAACCAAAAGATGCCTGGGAAGAAGTGAAGATAATGTTCACACTGAAAATCACTCAGCTGCTGATCCCTCTCCACCGAATAATCCTGAGTCCAGGGGCGAACAAGAAAGGTGGATTAAGCTCCAGTCAGAAAGTAGAGTCCTCGGTGAACTGCTCTAATTCCTTACTAGTGGAAGAACTCCTGAAAGAGTCCGCAAGAAGAGTGCAGACCCAGAACTATTGAAATTGTGGAGACATCGGCACCAACTCTTCCTTCAAAAAGGCCTGTTGCTAAGAAGGAGCCTGGATCCAGTGTCCTGCGATAGGGTGTACCAGATCCTCATACCACGTCGAGACGCCAGTCTTGTGTTAGAGATGTATCATAACCGGTCCGGACACTTCGGCGTGCAGAAAACGGAGGCAACCATTCGCAGAAGGTTCTATTGGATTGGGATGAGAGAAGATATTGAAAAGTGGTGCCGGGAGTGTACTGCCTGTGCTGTCGGGAGAAGTGAGCGCCATGACCAGAGAGCGCCTCTCCACCCTATCGTGAGTAAAACTCCCCTGGAGCTTGTTGCTATTGATCATGTGAAGTTGGAGTCAAGTCGCTCAGGTTATACTTATGCCATGACCATTATTGATCACTTCACTAAGTTTGTTGTAGCAGTGCCTGTGAAAGACCTGACAGCCAAGACTGCGGCGGAAGCATTCTGGAAGCATTTCCTCCTGCCCTACGGCTGCCCAGAGAGAATCCTCACCGACCAGGGGTCTGTGTTTGTCAGGACTGGAATAGTGGATCAGGTATGGAATCCTTTGGCAGGGACGAAATAATCCCAAAAATTAGCGTAGTACAAAAAAGGTCAATCCAATCGGGTAGTCGGTTCCAGTTCCAGGTCGTGGCGGGCAGCAGAATTCGTAATCGAGGAAACAGGCAAGGAGTCGGTAGCTGGGAAGTCAGATTAAACAACAGGTTCACAGGAGGAGCTGGGTGTTCACCATAAGGTTGAATAACTCAGCAATGAGTCAAGGCTCTGACTGGCTTTAAGTACACAGTGAACCCAGGACCGCCCCCCTGGTTGCCGGGCAACCAGGCGGCTTCCTTAGTCAGAAGCCAATCATAAGGCTGAGGGCGGTGACGGAGGCTGAAGCCCTCCCCCAGCCTGAGTAGCACCTGTGGTCTGGAGTGGAGCATGTGCACTACGCTTGTGTCTCTGCGCACGCGGCTTGTGTACCGCGTACGCGCACCCGGCGTCCGACTCGCGCAGGCGCACTGGCCACATTGACGTCAGGTGTCCTGTCAGGAGGAAGAGGAGGAGCTATCTGCGCCCGCCGCCCGCGCCTGCGAACCCGATGCGAAACGGCCCCCCTGGTTCCCTGACAGAGCCCCCCACCAAGGAGCGGCCGCCGGACGCGAACCTGGGATGGCCGATCAGGATGAGCCCTGTGGAATGCGCGGACCTTGGCGTCTGCATGAAGGTTACCTGCTGGTTCCCAGGAACGCTCCTCTGGCCCATATCCCTTCCAGTGGACAAGGTATTCCAAGACTCCACGGCGTCTGCGGGAGTCCAAGATCCCCTGGACTTCATATTCATCATTGTTATCCACCTGAATGAGAGCGGGTGGCACCGGCACTCTGCCCACAAGGGTGTTGGCACGGTAGGGTTTCAGTAGTGATACATGAAACACCGGATGGATGGTAAATGAAGTAGGCAGGTTTAGTCTCACCGCGACGTCGTTGACCATTGAGGCGATGGTGAATGGTCCCAAATAGCGAGGGCCCAATTTTTTGGACGGGCAGGTCAGTTTAAGGTGCTGAGAAGATAACCATACCCTATCCCAACTTCTGTACTTGGGGCTCTCGGTGCGTCTCCGATCGGCCTGAGTCTTTTGCTGTTGCTGGGTAGTGCGGAGCTTCCGCACTAGGGTACGTAGCAAACCCCGGAGACGACGGAGGCGCTGGGCCACTTCAGGTACGGGAATGTCCACCGGAAGGTCTGGAAGAGTCAAGGGATGGTACCCGTAATTCGCATAAAAGGGTGAGAGTCCCGTAGAGGTATGCTGCTGTTGATTGTATGCATATTCTGCCAGAGGGAGAAGGTCCACCTAGTCGTCTTGTAGGTATGACGAATAGCAGCGGAGATATTGCTCCAAGGTTTGGTTCGTCCTCTCTGTCTGGCCGTTGGACTGGGGATGATAAGCAGAGGACAGGTTGCGGGTGATGTGGAGGCAGCGGCAAAATTGGCTCCAGAAACGGGAGGTGAACTGCGAACCCCGATCAGATACAATAGAGGAGGGGAGTCCATGTAGGCGGAACACGTGCTGTAAAAACAATTTTGAGGTATGTTGGGCTGTTGGAAGGCCGGTCGTTGGAATAAAGTGGGCCATCTTGGTGCATCTATCTACTACAACCAAGATCGTAGTGTGGCCCTGTGAAGGAGGTAAGTCCACCACGAAATCCGTGGCAAGGTCCCTCCAGGGCACTGTTGCCACGGGTAGAGGTTGTAGTGGGCCGACTGGCCGGGTGTGCGGTCTCTTGTGCATGGCACAGATGGTGCATGAGCCCACAAAGGAACGTACATCCGCCGCTAGGGAAGGCCACCAGAACTGCCTTTGCACGTACTCTAAGGTATTGCGTATTCCCCTGTGACCTGCGGTTGGGTGGTCGTGATGATGTTGCAGGATCGGCACCCGATGGGAAGTAGGCACGTAGATCTTTCCCTGATGGTAACGTAGACCCTGCCTTTGTGGCAGGTGTGCTGCTTCTGACGGTACGGTCACGCTGGCTTGTCGGATCTCTTCGAGTAATAAATGTTGTGTGGCCAAAAAGTAGGTGCTTGGAATGATGGTTTCTGGAGGTGAAAACACGGCATCAGTGTCGTGAAGACGGGAGAGGGTATCGGCCTTCCCATTCTTTGATCCAGGACGATATGTTATCTGGAGGGTGAAGCGGGAAAAGAAGAGGGCCCACCTGGCTTGCCGGGGCCGTAACCTCTTAGCAGTGCGAAGGTATTCTAGGTTACGGTGATCAGTATAGACAGTTACCGGGTGCTTGGCTCCCTCCAGCAGATGCCGCCACTCCTCCAGCGCATTTTTTATGGCCAGTAGTTCCCTCTTGCCCACATCGTAGTTTTGTTCCGCCTTGGTTAACTTGCGGGAGTAGAACGCCACTGGGTGTAGGAGTTGTTTCTCCCCTTGTCCTTGGTAGAGAACTGCCCCGACGGCTTTCTCTGAGGCATCTGTCTCCAGGTAGAAGGAGAGAGCAGTGTCAGGCTGCCCCAGTACCGGAGCTTGTGTGAAAAGCCTTTGGAGGGTTTGGAAGGCCTTATGAGCGGCAGGGGTCCATACAAATGGAAAGTTGTTCCCGGTTAGGACCGTAATAGGAGCGCATATGGCCGAGAAATTCCGGATGAAGCGACGGTAAAAGTTCGCGAAACCGATGAACTGTTGGACTATTCGTCGGTTTCATGGGAGAGCCATTCTAGGACGGCCTGAACCTTCTTGGGGTCCATCTCCACTTTTCCGGGGGACAGTATGTATCCCAAGAATTCAATAGAAGGAACCTCAAAAATGCTCTTCTCCAGCTTCCCATAGAGTCGGTGTGTCCGAAGGCGCTGGAGGACTACCTTCACATGTCTCTCATGCTGCTGGAGTGTGTGGGAAAAAATAAGGATGTCATCCAGATACACTACCACATATGTGTCCAGAAGGTCACGGAAGACATCGTTGATAAAGCTTTGGAAGGTAGCTGGGGCGTTGCAAAGCCCGAAGGGCATCACCAGATACTCATAATGGCCGAATCTGGAACGAAAAGCCGTCTTCCATTCATCGCCCTCACGGATCCGCACAAGATTATAGGCCCCCCGGAGGTCGATCTTGGAGAAGACTTTGGCATCCTTCACTCGGTCCAGGAGATCAGGGATGAGAGGGAGAGGGTATTTATTTTTCCTGGTGATGTTGTTAAGGCCCCGGTAGTCCACACAGGGCCGAAGACCCCCATCCTTCTTCCCCACAAAAAAGATACCTGCACCGACTGGGGAGGTGGACAGGCGGATGAAGCCTTTCGCCAGGCTTTCCTCAATGTAATCCCTCAGCGCCTGGGTCTCGGGCTCAGACAAGTTGTATAACCGTCCGTACGGCAGCGGGGCCCCGGGGAGTAGATCAATGGGGCAGTCATAAGGTCTGTGGGGAGGTAAGGTGTCTGCCCCTGCTTTCTCAAAGACATCCGCATATTCTTTGTATTTAGCAGGTAATACCCGGGAAGATGAGGCCAGGACCAGCAGAGAGCCAGGAGCGGAGGAGATGCAGTGGGAGATGCAATAAGAGGACTGAAATGTGACACGTCCCAGGGCCCAGTCTATTTGGGGGTTGTGCTTTCTAAGCCATGAGATGCCCAAGATAACAGGAAATAAAGGAGAGGGTACGATGTCCCACACGATCTCTTCACGGTGGTGGCGACCAATGGAAAGGGTAAGAGGGTGTGATTCCAAAGAGACAGGTCCGGTTTTTAATGTACTGCCGTCCACCATGTGGAGTCGGGATGGGTGTTCCTTGGGGCGCAAGGGTATTCCTAGCTGCGTGGCAAGTTTGGAATAAAAAAAACAGCTGCTTGCGCCCGAATCGATTAAGGCCGTGAGTTCATGGCCAGTTCCGTTCAGCTGCAGAGAAACACATAGAGTTAGATGTGAAGAACCGTGGTATACAGGTATGTTCAAGAACACAGCGGAACTGACAGTCCTACCTGTAGGTGGTTTGACAGGACAGTCTCTCAACATATGCCCGGATTTGGCACAGTAGAGGCAGAGATTGAGAGTCCGCCTTCTGGACCTCTCAACTGCTGAGAGTGGACCCCTGACTACTCCGACCTGCATTGGTTCGTCCGGGGTGAGGTCTCCCACTGTGGAGGATTGCCCAAGGACTGAAACAGGAAGAGGATTGGATCGCCGTGCAGGAGGAGGCAAAGTGTGCTGTCTCTCCGCCCTTCGTTCCCGGAAACGGCGGTCCAGTTGGGTAACCGTGCTCATCAGCCCTTCCAGGACCTCCGGGACCCCGATACGGGCGAGTTCGTCTTTTAATTGGTCCGACAGTCCGATCCGGAACTGGTCGATAAGGGCCACTTCATTGAGTCCGGTATCTGGTGCGATCTCCCGGAACTCCGTAATGTAGTCCTCCACTGGACGCCTTCCTTGTCGCAGGGAACGGAGAGTGTCCCTAGAGGTGGAAGCACGCAGGGGGTCGTCAAAGAGTGCCTGCATGGCGGAAACAAAGGAGCCCCAAGAGGACAGCACTGGGCTATCAGTTTGCAGGAGCTGATGGGCCCAGGTCTGTGGGGGTCCCGTGAGCAGGGAGATAGCTGTCCGTACTTTGACGTAGTCCGAGGAGTAAGTGCGGGGTTTCAAGGAGAACAGTAGCTCGCAGGAAATAATAAACGAACTGCATTTCTTCCTGTCTCCAGAAAAGCGTTCTGGTAGAGCTACAGCTGGTTCACTGTTCACCACTTCTAATGAGGTGGGTGGAGCGGGAGGAGGTGAGGGTGGTAGTGCAGTGAACTGGGCCTGGCGCAGCTCCTGGGCACGCATTCTCCCTAATAGGTGTGCATGGCTGGCCTGCATGTCCTGAAGGTCTTGCGCCATCATCGTCAGTTGTTCGGACAAAGAAGGGGCACCGTCTGCAGGTCCCGTGGATTCCATGGTTTGGCTGAGTTATTATGTCAGGACTGGAATAGTGGATCAGGTATGGAATCCTTTGGCAGGGACGAAATAATCCCAAAAATTAGCGTAGTACTAAAAAGGTCAATCCAATCGGGTAGTCGGTTCCAGTTCCAGGTCGTGGCGGGCAGCAGAATTCGTAATCGAGGAAACAGGCAAGGAGTCGGTAGCTGGGAAGTCAGATTAAACAACAGGTTCACAGGAGGAGCTGGGTGTTCACCATAAGGTTGAATAACTCAGCAATGAGTCAAGGCTCTGACTGGCTTTAAGTACACAGTGAACCCAGGACCGCCCCCCTGGTTGCCGGGCAACCAGGAGGCTTCCTTAGTCAGAAGCCAATCATAAGGCTGAGGGCGGTGACGGAGGCTGAAGCCCTCCCCCAGCCTGAGTAGCACCTGTGGTCTGGAGTGGAGCATGTGCACTACGCTTGTGTCCCTGCGCACGCGGCTTGTGTACCGCGTACGCGCACCCAGCGTCCGACTCGCGCAGGCGCACTGGCCACATTGACGTCAGGTGTCCTGTCAGGAGGAAGAGGAGGAGCTATCTGCGCCCGTCGCCCGCGCCTGCGAACCCGATGGGAAACGGCCCTCCTGGTTCCCTGACAGTGTTTGAATCACAGTTGTTCCAGGAGTTGTGCCTGCTACATAATTGCCAGAAAGTCCGGACCACAGCCTATCATCCGCAAGGTAACGGACTCTGTGAAAAAATTAATCAAACTCTCATCGAAATGTTGAGAGCAGTGCTGTCACGGCTGAGGATGGGGGAAATCCTCAGCCGTGCGATGCCGGATGATGTTATGGCTGCTCGGCCAGGACCACAGGATTAGGGAGCAGGTCACCTCCTACAGCATCCCTAACCTGACCCTAACTCCTATCTGCATGGGCTGACCTTAAAGGTAGGAGGACCCATGCGCAGGAACCTAGGAGCCCTGACTTACCCTCCGTCCGGTCCCTGGGCTAAGGAGCAGGGTAAGACAACCCACTCCTCCTAGGCACGGAGGAGCAGGAGTCTCAATGGCCAAGCTGCTGGAAAAGGGGGAACATAAACAGCTCTATGGATATGGCAGGTGAACAAGGAGTTCCACCTACCTGCCACAGCCTTGCTGACTGGATCCCTGTGCTGGCAGAGTGCAGATCACAACGCATCCCCACACAGGGACCCAGATGCACAAAATCACAAGGAAACATCAAATAGACATCACACATAACTAGACATAAACTTAAATGTGACATTATGGTTATGACCACAGGGGTGGCTCTCACTGGCAAGTATAAAACACAGGAGGCTGCTACAGCTAAGCATGGCTGAAGCAACCTGCAACCCTGGGAAAACAGTAAGGCTATATAGGCCAAGAAGCCACACCCCACAGTCGGACACACCCAGTGAGACACACACACACACTGGAAAGGGAGTTAACCCTTCCAGCACCAAAGAAAGGAAACACACACTTAAAAGGAGAAGTGTCCAAACAACACACACACTGTGGCTGTTGCCGCAGGCAACGACATGGGTGGCACTCATGTCCAGGGAGTCAGCCCGAAGGCCGGGACACTGCCACCACATGTACACACAACGACCAAACGTTGCCACGGGCAACCACAGTGAGAGGAAGATGAAAGTGCACACCACACATAACACAGAGTGTACACAGACATACATACACACACACCTAACAGAAGGATTGCTAGGTGCAACCGCATGCACAACATAGCAAGCTGCCATAATACAGCTCAGAGTGCTATGCTGCCACATACATACCGTTGCCAGCGGCAACCACAGGTGAGGCAAATACCACAGCCCTCACCTGTGATTGACAATCAAACTAAACCGCTGACAACCGCATGCGGTTGAGGAGTCACGGTCATAGCCATGGCCGTGACAAGTGCCCCCTGAGACAAGGGGTAATTGGCCTACTCTGCTGCCACAACTTATGTATACGTGTAACAATACAATTCACTGCTCCACCAGGTACACGCCTTTCTATTTGATGTTTGGCCGTCAAGGGAGGCTGCCTGCTGATCACTCCCTGGACGTGCAATTACCTGATGTCATCAACCCACTACCAAAGACTGATTGGGTGGTGGAGCATCAAAGACGTCTTCTTAATGCCAAAGAGATTGTTCAGGAGCGCATGGAAAGTGGCCTAGAGTGTCAGCAGAGAGACTATGATCTGGCTGCTCATGCGGAACCTCTTGCTATAGGAGACGTGGTGTGGTTGAAGAATAACCACCGAACAAGCAAGCTGGACAGTAAGTGGGAGAGGACTCCCTACGTCATAACTGCTATTCCCAATGCTGAGACCCACGTGTACCAAATTTCCAGGGAAGGTAAAGGCTCTCAGATCGTACACAGGAACCGTTTAAAGCCCTGCATAGAAGGAGAAACTGCAACAGAGGACATTGAGCCAGAGTCTCCTGAGCCAGAGTCGTCAGGCCAACCTGTTGATCCTATGCAGGCCGTTGAGAACCTGTTACATGACAAAGAGACACTTAATTGGTTCCTCACACCCTGGTTGAACTTGGTGGTACCGGCTCCAGTTCCTGCTAGTCCTCAACCCCAGGATGACCTGTCCCAGGGTATACCTGAAAGGGCTCCAGAGCCTGTGGATCCCTCTGGCCCCCTTGAGCCAAGACAAGAAGAGTCTCTGCCAGTAAGGAGGTCCACGCGGCCTACTAAGGGGCACCCACCTGTGAGATTCGGAGACTATGTTGTTGACCAGAGTAGCTCTCCCCGGGAAACCCTGTTTAACTGTCTACAAGACCCGGGTACAGACTCATGTTGTTCTTTTGAGCCTCCAGGAACTTATGTTATATTTGCAATATTTTATTATTATGGACTATCCTGGTTATTCCTGATACGCTGTACCAGGTCAGCACCCCTGTTCCCTGTACTATCCTGCGTGAAGAGAACAACGCCCCTTTTCACCGCACTTGTTCCTTTGCCAGCGTAGCTGCCTGATATTTTCCTTGCAAATGTAGTCATTGTTGTATATGCCTACTTTGCATTTTTTGCCTTTTAGGTCACAGATTCCAGCTGGGTGGGCCCCCTATGTTGCACCAAGGACAAGCAACCTCAAAGTAGCGGGGTATGTAGTGTCCCACTACGTAAGGGTGGGCACTACTAAGGGTCATGTTGCCCCACCTCCTGTGGGAAATTGCTATTGTATTTTATATTGCATTGTAATGTATAATTTCATGATTATCTCCTGTGTACCAGGCCTGCTAGTGGTGTAGTTTCTCCTCCCAAGCTGTAGAGGGAGCTAGGGAACCCCCTAGTATATATAGTTAGGCCCAGACAGGAAAGAGTGAGTTCAGTCCAGTCCAGGAGGCTAAGTAGCTCAGTCTAGCCTGCCTGAGGTTTCTGAGTAAGCAAAGCTCAGAAGTTAACCCAGGAGAAGAAGTTGCCTCCTGAAGATATCTAGCACCTTGAAAAGTACAATGCAGAGCCACTTTTATCCAGCTAAGTAGAAAGCTGAAGGGCAGAAGGATATTTACAGCAAGAGGATTTACACCAGAGGAAGGTTTCCCTACCCAAGGATAAATCCAGCTATAGGGCATACGGGCCTTGGAGAAAGCCAGATAGGATCTGAGTATCTTGCAAAGACTTTGCCTGCCACTTATGTGAAGCCTGCCTGTGACCAACATTTTACATGTGGAACTAACTGAAACCTGTAAATAGTTGAACTGTTCAGTAAAAAGTTCACTGCAACTTTGTGTACCTCAATTATTCCTACAACAAATCAGTGTGCCACCGTTACCGGCACTGGCGTCACGAACTATAAGGGATCTTGCCACCGGCACATTAAACTTCCAACACCCAGGGCACCTCACCTACCACCTGGCCTGGTCCCTATACACAGAGAGTGCCCCAGAGGATTCATGTGCCAGCCTCTTCATCACTGCTGTACGCCTGCCCAGGGTAAATATAAACTGTGAGTACCAAGAGCAACCCACTGGTGTACTGCATTACCTTTTTCTGTTGTTTAGTTTCTTTAAAAACCGCACTTTTATAATATGTTAATAACCTTGCTACCAGCAAGTAGGGCGTCTACTTGCTGGTAGCCGCCGCATCCTCCTTTCAAAAAAACGCCCCTCCTCCTGTTGATTGACAGGGCAAGAGAGCGCTCTCTTCCTCCGGCTGGCCCTGTCTGCAATTCAAATCCTGCGCCTGCGCCTTACATGTCTTCATTCGGCGCAGGAGCTCTGAGAGAAGGACGCTTGCTTCCTCAGCACTCCCTTAGTGCGCCTGCGCCGATGACGTCACCTCTAAACCTGAAAGAGAAGACGTCATCGGCGCAGGCGCACTGAGGGAGTGCTTAGGAAGCTAGCGTCCTTCTCTCAGAGCGCCTGCGCCGAATGAAGACACGTAAGGCGCAGGCGCGGGATTTGAATTGCAGACAGGGTCAGCCGGAGGAGGAGAGCGCTCGCTGGCCCTGTCAATCAACAGGAGGAGGGGGCGTTTTTTTTAAAGGAGGATGCGGCGGCTACCAGCAAGTAACCACCCTACTTGCTGGTAGCAAGGTAATTAACATATTATAAAAGTGCGGTTTTTAAAGAAACTAAACAACAGAAAAAGGTAAGATCACTATATATTGAATAATCGCACTATAAGGATTTTAATTAGCCCAAAAATGAAAAATGACTTTTGGGGGGTGACAGAAGCATTTTAACCGCCTCCGGACCGCCTAACGCAGGATTGCGGTTCGGAGGCGGCAGCCCTGCGCTCAGCGACGCATATACGCGTCATCTCGCGTGAGCCGAGATTTCCTGTGAACGCGCACACACAGGCGCGCGCGTTCACAGGATCGGAAGGTAAGAGAGTGGATCTCCAGCCTGCCAGCGGCGATCGTTCGCTGGCAGGCTGGAGATGCGATTTTTTTAACCCCTAACAGGTATATTAGATGCTGTTTTGATAACAGCGTCTAATATACCTGCTACCTGGTCCTCTGGTGGTCCCTTTTGTTTGGATCGACCACCAGAGGACACAGGTAGCTCAGTAAATTAGCACCAAACACCACTACACTACACTACACCCCCCCTGTCACTTATTAACCCCTTATGAACCACTGATCACCCCTGATCACCCCATATAGACTCCCTGATCACCCCCCTGTCATTGATCACCCCCCTGTCATTGATCACCCCCCTGTCATTGATCACCCCCCTGTAAGGCTCCATTCGGACGTCCGTATGATTTTTACGGATCCACTGATACATGGATCGGATCCGCAAAACACATACGGACATCTGAATAGAGCCTTACAGGGGGGTGATAAATGACAGGGGGGTGATCACCTCATATACACTCCCTGATCACCCCCTGTCATTGATCACCCCCCTGTCATTGATCACCCCCTGTAAGGCTCCATTCAGACGTCCGTATGATTTTTACGGATCCACGGATACATGGATCGGATCCGCAAAACACATACGGACGTCTGAATGGAGCCTTACAGGGGGGTGATCAATGACAGGGGGTGATCACCCCATATAGACTCCCTGATCACCTCCCTGTCATTGATCACCCCCCGTCATTGATCACCCCCCTGTAAGGCTGCATTCAGATGTCCGTATGTTTTTTACGGATCCACGGATACATGGATCGGATCCGCAAAACACATAGACGTCTGAATGGAGCCTTACAGGGGGGTGATCACCCCATATAGACTCCCTGATCACCCCCCTGTCATTGATCACCCCCCTGTCATTGCGCATCCCCCTGTAAGGCTGCATTCAGATGTCCGTATGTTTTTTACGGATCCACGGATACCTGGATCGGATCCGCAAAACCCATACGGACATCTGACTGGAGCCTTATAGGGGGGTGATCAATGACAGGGGGGTGATCACCCCATATAGACTCCCTGATCACCCCCCTGTCATTGATCACCCCCCTGTCATTGCTCACCCCCCTGTAAGGCTGCATTCAGATGTCCGTATGTTTTTTACGGATCCACGGATACATGGATCGGATCCGCAAAACACATACGGACATCTGAATGGAGCCTTATAGGGGGTGATCAATGACAGGGGGGTGATCAATGACAGGGGGGTGATCACCCCATATAGACTCCCTGATCACCCCCCTGTCATTGATCACCCCCCTGTCATTGATCACCCCCCTGTAAGGCTCCATTCAGACATTTTTTTGGCCCAAGTTAGCGGAATTTTTATTTTTTTTCTTGCAAAGTCTCATATTCCACTAACTTGTGTCAAAACATAAAATCTCACATGAACTCACCATACCCCTCACGGAATCCAAATGCGTAAAAATTTTTTGACATTTATATTCCAGACTTCTTCTCACGCTTTAGGGCCCCTAGAATGCCAGGGCAGTATAAATACCCCACATGTGACCCCATTTCGGAAAGAAGACACCCCAAGGTATTCGCTGAGGAGCATATTGAGTCCATGAAAGATTGAAATTTTTGTCCCAAGTTAGCGGAAAGGGAGACTTTGTGAGAAAAAAAAATAAAATCAATTTCCGCTAACTCGTGCCAAAAAAAAAAAATATTCTATGAACTCGCCATGCCCCTCATTGAATACCTTGGAGTGTCTTCTTTCCAAAATGGGGTCACATGTGGGGTATTTATACTGCCCTGGCATTTTAGGGGCCCTAAAGCGTGAGAAGAAGTCTGGGATCCAAATGTCTAAAAATGCCCTCATAAAAGGAATGTGGGCCCCTTTGCGCATCTAAGCTGCAAAAAAGTGTCACACATCTGGTATCGCCGTACTCAGGAGAAGTTGGGAAATGTGTTTTGGGGTGTCATTTTACATATACCCATGCTGGGTGAGATAAATATCTTGGTCAAATGCCAACTTTGTATAAAAAATGGGAAAAGTTGTCTTTTGCCAAGATATTTCTCTCACCCAGCATGGGTATATGTAAAAAGACACCCCAAAACACATTGCCCAACTTCTCCTGAGTACGGGGATACCAGATGTGTGACACTTTTTTGCAGCCTAGGTGGGCAAAGGTGCCCACATTCCAAAGAGCACCTTTCGGATTTCACAGGTCATTTACCTACTTACCACACATTAGGGCCCCTAGAATGCCAGGGCAGTATAACTACCCCACAAGTGACCCCATTTTGGAAAGAAGACACCCCAAGGTATTCCGTGAGGGGCATGGCGAGTTCCTAGAATTTTTTATTTTTTGTCACAAGTTAGCGGAAAATGCTGTTTTTTTTTTTTTTCTTACAAAGTCTCATATTCCACTAACTTGTGACAAAAAATAAAAACTTCCATGAACTCACTATGCCCATCACGAAATACCTTGGGGTGTCTTCTTTCCAAAATGGGGTCACTTGTGGGGTAGTTATACTGCCCTGGCATTTTAGGGGCCGAATGCGTGAGAAGTGGTTTGAAATCAAAATCTGTAAAAAATGGCCGGTGAAATCCGAAAGGTGCTCTTTGGAATGTGGGCTCCTTTGCCCACCTAGGCTGCAAAAAAGTGTCACACATCTGGTATTTCCGTACTCAGGAGAAGTTGGGCAATGTGTTTTGGGGTGTCTTTTTACATATACCCATGCCGGGTGAGAGAAATATCTTGGCAAAAGACAACTTTTCCCATTTTTTTATACAAAGTTGGCATTTGACCAAGATATTTATCTCACCCAGCATGGGTATATGTAAAATGACACCCCAAAACACATTGCCCAACTTCTCCTGAGTACGGCAATACCAGATGTGTGACACTTTTTTGCAGCCTAGGTGGGCAAAGGGGCCCACATTCCAAAGAGCACCTTTCGGATTTCACCGGTCATTTTTTACAGATTTTGATTGCAAACTACTTCTCACGCATATGGGCCCCTAAAATGCCAGGGCAGTATAACTACCCCACAAGTGACCCCATTTTGGAAAGAAGACCCCCCAAGGTATTCGCTGATGGGCATAGTGAGTTCATAGAAGTTTTTATTTTTTGTCACAAGTTAGTGGAATATGAGACTTTGTAAGAAAAATAAAATAAAAAATAAAATAATAATTTTCCGCTAACTTGTGACAAAAAATAAAAAGTTCTATGAACTCACTATGCCCATCAGCGAATACCTTATGGTGTCTACTTTCCAAAATGGGGTCATTTGTGGGGTTTTTCTACTGTCTGGCCATTGTAGAACCTCAGGAAACATGACAGGTGCTCAGAAAGTCAGAGCTGCTTCAAAAAGCGGAAATTCACATTTTTGTACCATAGTTTGTAAACGCTATAACTTTTACCCAAACTATTTTTTTTTTACCCAAACATTTTTTTTTTATCAAAGACATGTAGAACAATTTTTGCAAAATTTTACAACTGAAAGTAAAAAATTTCATTTTTTTGCAAAAAAATCGTTAAATTTCGATTAATAACAAAAAAGTAAAAATGTCAGCAGCAATGAAATACCACCAAATTAAAGCTCTATTAGTGAGAAGAAAAGGAGGTAAAATTCATTTGGGTGGTAAGTTGCATGACCGAGCAATAAACGGTGAAAGTAGGGTAGGTCAGAAGTGTAAAAAGTGGCCTGGTCATTAAGGGTGTTTAAGCTAGGGGGGCTGAGGTGGTTAAGGATAGTTGATCCCTCTGTAAAAATCCGCTTTAAATAAAAATTACAAAACCTGATCTCACCAATGCTTCCTATATTTAGAAACCCCCTCTTCTCCCCTAGACTGTCACCAACATCATTTGGTGGAAACATGCCAAATTGCGCCATGTTGGTGACTTGTTACTTAATTCTAAACTCATGTCCAGAGCATATTTTGGTTATTTTTTGTCACCCCCAAATACTGAACTCTTTAGAGTTACCCAAGTCTTCCACTTCTTAACTTTCCTGGTACCACCAAATGGCTCAGTAGAATGCACAATGTTTGAACGACTATGCAGATATAGAGCTTTAGAGAGGGGTATTCTTTCATTTGTTTATTTTAAACTCACCACTTTCTGATACCAAGCTGGCTTTTATGCATGGCTGGGAAATGGATTTGGGGGAGACTCACACTGGAGCAATGTAATGAATGTTGTACGGCAACCAGCAAAGGGAGCTAGCAAGTAACCTTAATGGAGATATATATGGTGCCTTCTAGATTGCACCTTATTTATCCAATGGTTTCCCCTTTATGTTTTAGGGGTTGCCAAGAAATTGGTAGCATCCCCATGCATGGTGGACCTGTTCCATAATAAGACTGTTCTAGACCAATATCAAAAGAGGATTGTTCAAAGTGTTTGGGAGAGATCTCCCCTTGTCAGCACCTGTGTACTTGCTGGGGCTTAAACCACCAACATTTAATAATACAGTCTATAAATTTCTACAATATATTCTGATGTCTGCGAGAATTCATATGGCGTCCAGGTGGAGGTCTCCCTCAATTTCTATCTCAGCAATTATTCATAGGGTTAATCGTATTTTGTTATACGAGAAACTTAAAGGGAACCTGTCATCAACTTTATGCTGCCCATACTAATGGCAGAATAAAGTAGAGACAGGTGAGATAATTTCAGCGGTCTGTCATTTAAAAGTTAAAAGTAAGTGGTTGACGAGAACCAACATCACAATCATTGCAGACTGGGCCTGGAAAAGAGTCACTGCCACCTGAGAAGAGTCATGGTTATTGATAAATTCTTGCTCTCCCTTCCCACCTGCTGATGATTGACAGTCTCCTACCTAGTTTTCTTCTTTTCTCTCTAAGAGAGAACTGCCAACCATCAGCAGGTGGGCGGGGAGAGCAAGAGATTCTGAATAACCATGACTCTTCTCAAGTATATTTGACTCTTTTTCAAGGCATGTGCTGCAATGATTATGATGCTGGTTCTGAGCAACCACTTACAGTACTTTTAGCTAATGAGTGACACACCACTGAAATCAGCATTTCTGTCACTATTTTATGCTGCCCTTAGTGCGGTCAGCATAAAGTTGATGCCAGGTTCCCTTTAATAAATACCACTCTAAATGATTCCAGGGAACGATTCTCAAAAATATGGAATCCATGGTTAAATCGTGCGAACTCTCCTAACTTGCAGTATCTCTTGTCTCTGTGAATGTTTACGATAGCCCATGGAAGACTTGACTGATCTCTTTTCTCCTCCCCTCCCTACCCCTTTAATTCTTGGACCAGGAGAGTCATGGGAGTTGAGCCCTTTTATTTTTGCACTGCATTATTCATGTAACTCATATTGTAGCTTATGTACCTACTTTTCTACAACTGTTTTGTTCTCTTACATCCTGCTTCTTCAAACCATATTTGACATTATCCACTGATATTGGATGCTAACCGCAAAGGGGAGAAAATTCCTCAACTTGCTGCAGGACAACTTTATGGACCAGTTTATAGAAGCTCCCACTAGGGACAATGCTCTGTTAGATCGGGTAATTTCTAATGATGCAGAGCTTGCTGGAAATGTTACTCTTCGAGAAACACTAGGTAATAGTGACCATAATATACAAACCGGATTCCAAAAAAGTTGGGACACTAAACAAATTGTGAATAAAAGCTGAATGCAATGATGTGGAGATGGCAAATGTCAATATTTTATTTGTAATAGAACGTAGATGACAGATCAAACGTTTAATCCGAGTAAATGTATCATTTTAAAGGAAAAATACGTTGATTCCAATTTTCACAGTGTCAACAAATCCCAAAAAGTTGGGACAAGTAGCAATAAGAGGCTGGAAAAAGTAAATTTGAGCATAACGAAGAGCTGGAAGACCAATTAACACTAATTCGGTCAATTGGCAACATGATTGGGTATAAAAAGAGCTTCTCAGAGTGGCAGTGTCTATCAGAAGCCAAGATGGGTAGAGGATCACCAATTCCCACAATGTTGCGCAGAAAGATAGTGGAGCAATATCAGAAAGGTGTTACCCAGCGAAAAATTGCAAAGACTTTGCATCTATCATCATCAACTGTGCATAACATAATCCGAAGATTCAGAGACTCTGGAACAATCTCTGTGCGTAAGGGTCAAGGCCGTAAAACCATACTGGATGCCCGTGATCTCCGGGCCCTTAAACGACACTGCACCACAAACAGGAATGCTACTGTAAAGGAAATCACAGAATGGGCTCAGGAATACTTCCAGAAACCATTGTCAGTGAACACAATCCACCGTGCCATCCGCCGTTGCCAGCTGAAACTCTACAGTGCAAAGAAGAAGTGTCACGGAACCATGAACCAGACGTACAACAAGGGATAAGTGAAAATAAGAAGGCTTTATTGAAAATAAAGCTGTAAAGCAAAAGTCCAAACGGATGGCGAAACCGAAGCAGAGTCTTTGCGAAGCCAGAGGTCAGGAACCAGAAGGGTAGTCAGACGAAGCCAGGATCAGGAACCAGCAGGGTAGTCAGACGAAGCCAGGATCAGGAACCAGCAGGGTAGTCGGACGAAACCAGGATCAGGAACCAGCAGGGTAGTCGGACGAAACCAGGATCAGGAACCAGAAGCAGCAGCAGTCTAGAAGCATGTGAACACAGGAGGACCAAGCAAGGAACTGAAGCCACAGACCTCCTATATATATGAGCTAGGCATCCAGCTCCTCCCAGTGGGAAGGAGGAGCCGCAGGGTGGGAGGCTACAAGAAACCAAGATGGCCGCCAGCACATGTCAAACGAAGGAGAACAGCAAGAAGGTAAGACCATGACAGTACCTCCCCCTCAAGGGCCCCTCCTCCGCGGAGTAAAGAACGGTTTCTGAGGGAAGCGTGCGTGGAAGGCTCGGAGCAAGGCAGGAGCATGGACATCTGCGGAGGGAACCCAGGAACGCTCCTCTGGACCATAACCACGCCAATGGACCAAAAACTGCACCCGACCGCGGACCAGGCGTGAGTCCAGGATATTGCTCACCTCATACTCCTCGCGATTACCCACTTGGACCGGACGAGGCCGAGGAACCGAGGAAGTGAAACGATTACACACCAGTGGCTTCAACAGGGAGACATGAAACACGTTGGAGATCCGCATGCCAGGAGGAAGCGCAAGGGCATAGGCTACCGGGTTTACCCTGCGAAGCACTCGGAAGGGACCAACAAAGCGAGGCGCCAGCTTGGGAGTGGGCACTCGAAGGTTGAGGTTGCGGGTGGACAACCATACACGGTCTCCGACCTGGTAGGAAGGAGCAGGCGCTCGTCTGCGATCAGCCTGGAGTCTCTGGCGCTGCGCAGAGACCTCAAGGGACTTCTGGATCAGTACCCAAGAAGCACGTAGGACGGAAAGGTGATCCTCCACAGCCGGAATATCCTGGGGAGAGAATACCTCTGGTAACACGGCAGGTTGGAACCCATAATTGGCCATGAAGGGAGACGTCCCAGAGGAAGAGTTCACCGCCGTGTTCCTGGCAAACTCAGCCCAAGGCAGGAGGTCAACCCAATTGTCTTGGTGATCGGAGACATAGCAACGAAGGAATTGCTCCAAGGCCTGATTGGATCGTTCTGCGGCCCCATTGGACTGAGGGTGGCAGGCCGAGGAGAAGGAGAGATGAATCCCCAACTGGGAGCAAAAGGCGCGCCAGAACCTGGACACAAACTGACTCCCCCGATCCGACACAATCTCCTTGGGCAAACCGTGCAACCGGAAGACCTCCCTGGCAAAAATCGTGGCCAACTCTTGTGCAGAGGGTAACTTCTTGAGAGGAACACAGTGGCACATTTTGGAAAACCGATCCACAATCATGAGAATGACCGTATGGCCTCGGGTTGCCGGGAGGTCCACAATGAAATCCATCCCCAGGTGTGACCATGGGCGCTCCCCGGTGGCTATGGGTTGCAGAAGGCCCAACGGAAGGTGCCGAGGGGACTTACTCTGGGCACAAACGGAGCATGCCGCTACATATGCGGCGATGTCGGAACGTAGGGAAGGCCACCAGAACAGACGTGAAACAGCCCAGGACAGCTGATTCTTTCCAGGATGCCCCGCGGTCTTGGAGTTATGGTAGGTTCGCAACAACCGAGTGCGCAACTCCTCAGGCACAAAACATCTGCCGTTGGGTCTCCCAGAGGGAGCACCAGATTGAGCCGCCAAAATCTGCTCACCCAGGGGAGAGGTCAGGCTGGTGCGAATGGCGGCCAAGATCTGATTCGGAGGTATGACCGAAGTCGGAATCGACTCCTCCCTGGACAGCTCGGAGTACTGCCGTGATAAGGCATCCGCCCTGATGTTCTTGGAACCGGGTAGGTAGGAGACCACGTAATTAAAACGTGACAAGAACAGAGCCCATCTGGCCTGACGTGGTGTCAATCTCTTGGCCTCAGAAAGGTAGGTCAGATTCTTGTGGTCCGTCAGGATGAGGACCGGAACCACCGAACCCTCGAGCAAGTGCCTCCATTCTTTAAGGGCCTGCACGATAGCCAATAACTCCCTGTCACCAATCTGATAGTTGCACTCCGCGGAAGACAGTTTCCGGGAGTAAAACCCACAAGGAAGCAGAGGACCCTCTGGTGTTCTACGCTGAGACAGAAGGGCGCCTACTCCCGTCTCAGACGCGTCCACCTCGAGGACAAAGGGCAACCCAGGGTTGGGATGCGACAGAATCGGAGCCGACACAAAGGCGGACTTTAGAGCCTCAAAAGCTCGGATGGCCTTGAGCGGCCAGACCTGGGAATTACTGCCCTTCCTGGTCAGATCCGTGAGAGGCTTGGCTAGCATGGAAAAGTCCCTGATGAACTTCCGATAATAATTGGCGAAGCCCAAAAAGCGCTGCAGGGAACGAAGACCACTGGGCTGGGGCCACTGTAAGACAGCCGAAACCTTCTCAGGATCCATGGAGAACCCCTCAGCGGAAATGATGTAACCTAAGAAGGTTACCTGGGATCGGTGAAATTCGCATTTCTCAAGCTTACCGAACAGCTTGTTCTCTCGTAACCGTTGCAACACTCGTCTGACATCCAGAATGTGGGCCTCCATGGATTCAGAATATACCAAGATGTCATCCAAATAGACCACCACACACTGCTGCAACAGGTCACGGAAAACATCGTTGATGAATTCCTGAAAGACTGCGGGCGCATTGCACAACCCAAAGGGCATAACCAAGGATTCATAATGACCGGTCCTGGTGTTAAACGCGGTCTTCCACTCATCGCCCGCCTTGATCCTTACCAGGTTATATGCCGCCCTCAGGTCGAGTTTGGTAAAGACCGTGGCCCCTTTAAGGCGATCGAACAGCTCGGAAATCAAGGGTATCGGGTAAGCGTTCTTGATCGTGATGCGATTGAGACCCCTGTAATCGATGCAAGGCCTCAACTCACCGCCCTTCTTTTTCACAAAGAAAAATCCAGCCCCTGCCGGGGACGAGGATTTGCGAATGTGTCCGCGTGAAAGCGCCTCCCTCACGTACTCCTCCATGGCCTCATTCTCCGCTACCGACAGTGGATAGACTTTGCCACGAGGAGGAACGGCACCAGATTGTAACTCTATGGCACAATCGTATGGGCGGTGCGGAGGTAGGGCAACCGCGCGCACCTTATCGAATACATCCCGGTACTCCTCGTATTCAGGAGGCAACAGAGAGTCCGAGGAAGTACACAGCAACTTGACAGACCCATGGATGCAACTAGCCCCACACTGCGGTGACCACGAGAGGATCTCGGCCGATCTACAATCGAAAGTCGGATTATGCTTCCGGAGCCAGGGGTACCCCAAGACCACCGAGTAGTGTGGAGACGAAATAACCTGGAGGCAGACCGACTCTCTGTGAACGGCACCAATGGCTATCCCCACTGGAAGGGTCTCATGAGTCACGTGTGGCGGCAGAAGGGGTCTGCCGTCTATCGCCTCAAGAGCCAGTGGGGAACCTCGAGCCTGCAGAGGAATGGAATTGGCGGCAGCGAACACATTATCAATGAACAAACCACCAGCACCAGAGTCCACCAACGCCTGGGTCGTCACCGAGCCCCCGACCCAGGAGAGGACAACAGTGATCAGTGGTTTGTCAACACGGGAAACCGGGGACGAGGAGACTCCACCCAAGATCTGCCCCCGACAGGATCTCAGGTGCGAGCGTTTCCCGGACGGTTCGGACATGCCAACCGAAAATGCCCACCGAGACCACAGTACATGCATCGGCCCTCGCGTCTCCGGAGTACCCTCTCCCCCTCGGACAGGCGAGCAAACCCCAGCTGCATGGTTTCACCCCCAGACAAGTCATCCCCAGGAGGCGTGGGAGGAGAGGGAGGCACGGGTGGGAAAGCAAACGTAGGCGCCAATCTGTTAGAAAACCTCCGCAGGCTCTCCTTAAAGGAAGGTCTCTCCCTGAGTCTGGTGTCAATCAAAATCAGGAAAGAAATAAGAGACTCGAGCTCCACTGGTAGGTCCTTAGCTGCAACCTCATCCTTCAAGGCATCCGAGAGACCATGAGAGAAAGCAGCGACCAGAGCCTCATTATTCCAGCCCACCTCTGCTGCCAGGGTACGAAACTCAATGGCGTATTCAGCTACGGATCGTGAACCCTGTCTGATGGACATAAGGAGCTTCGCAGCAGAGGCAGCACGAGCCGGCACATCGAATACCTTCCGAAGAGAAGCAACAAAACCGGAAAACTCGGCAACCACCGCATTGTTGTTCTCCCATAAAGGGCTGGCCCAGGCCAAGGCCTTGTCCGAAAGCAGCGAGATCAAGAAGCCCACCTTTGATCTCTCAGTGGGAAAGGCATGTGGCAGCAACTCGAAATAAATGCCCACCTGGTTAAGGAAACCTCGGCACTGAGTTGGCTCTCCCCCAAAGCGCTGTGGAAGAGGGGCAGAACCGGTCATACCCCGAAACACCGCAGGTGCAACAACAGGTGTCGGGGTAGACTCTGGCGCAACAACCGGAGCGGCAGTAGGAGCGGGCCCAGGAGCGACAACCGACCCATCGGCAACGGGAGCGAAATGAGCCGTGCGTTCAAGCAGGGTTTGCAACGCCACAGCGAACCGACCCAACAGGTGATCCTGCTGATCAAGTCTGGCAACCAGCGTGGGTAGCGAGGATGGCCCTGTACCGTCAGAATTCATGGCTTGGTCCTAATGTCACGGAACCATGAACCAGACGTACAACAAGGGATAAGTGAAAATAAGAAGGCTTTATTGAAAATAAAGCTGTAAAGCAAAAGTCCAAACGGATGGCGAAACCGAAGCAGAGTCTTTGCGAAGCCAGAGGTCAGGAACCAGAAGGGTAGTCAGACGAAGCCAGGATCAGGAACCAGCAGGGTAGTCAGACGAAGCCAGGATCAGGAACCAGCAGGGTAGTCGGACGAAACCAGGATCAGGAACCAGCAGGGTAGTCGGACGAAACCAGGATCAGGAACCAGAAGCAGCCGCAGTCTAGAAGCATGTGAACACAGGAGGACCAAGCAAGGAACTGAAGCCACAGACCTCCTATATATATGAGCTAGGCATCCAGCTCCTCCCAGTGGGAAGGAGGAGCCGCAGGGTGGGAGGCTACAAGAAACCAAGATGGCCGCCAGCACATGTCAAACGAAGGAGAACAGCAAGAAGGTAAGACCATGACAAGAAGCCATTTCTAAGCAAGATCCACAAGCTCAGGCGTTTTCACTGGGCCAGGGATCATTTAAAATGGAGTGTGGCAAAATGGAAGACTGTTCTGTGGTCAGACGAGTCACGATTCAAAGTTCTTTTTGGAAATCTGGGACGCCATGTCACCCGGACCAAAGAGGACAAGGACAACCCAAGTTGTTATCAACGCTCAGTTCAGAAGCCTGCATCTCTGATGGTATGGGGTTGCATGAGTGCATGTGGCATGGGCAGCTTGCATGTCTGGAAAGGCACCATCAATGCAGAAAAATATATTCAGGTTCTAGAATAACATGTGCTCCCATCCAGACGTCATCTCTTTCAGGGAAGACCCTGCATTTTTCAACAAGATAATGCCAGACCACATTCTGCATCAATCACAACATCATGGCTGCGTAGGAGAAGGATCCGGGTACTGAAATGGCCAGTCTGCAGTCCAGATCTTTCACCTATAGAGAACATTTGGCGCATCATAAAGAGGAAGGTGCAACAAAGAAGGCCCAAGACGATTGAACAGTTAGAGGCCTGTATTAGACAAGAATGGGAGAGCATTCCTATTTCTAAACTTGAGAAACTGGTCTCCTCGGTCCTCAGACGTCTGTTGAGTGTTGTAAGAAGAAGGGGAGATGCCACACAGTGGTGAAAATGGCCTTGTCCCAACTTTTTTGGGATTTGTTGACACCATGAAATTCTGATTCAACATATTTTTCCCTTAAAATGGTACATTTTCTCAGTTTAAACTTTTGTTCCGTGATTTATGTTCTACTCTGAATAAAATATTAGAAGTTGGCACCTCCACATCATTGCATTCAGTTTTTATTCACGATTTGTATAGTGTCCCAACTTTTTTGGAATCCGGTTTGTAATTATATTTCCCCCACACTACAAGAAGCAAACTTTGTCAGGCAGAGCAAAAACATTGAATTTTAAAAAGGATAATTTTCCTGTGTTGAGGGCAGCATTTCAGGGTATAGACTGGGAGCAGCTACTGTCACATAATAATACTGAGGATAAATGGCAAAGCTTTAAATCCACATTGAGTAATTGCACTAAAAATGTATTCCTTCAGGTAACAAGTATAAATGGCTAAAATTAAACCCCCATGGCTTACAGCTACTATAAAAAGGACAATACATGACAAAAAGGGCATTTACAAAATACAAATCTGTGGGGTCAAATGTAGCCTTTGATTTTTACAAAGGGCTTAACAAAATCTATAACAAGGAGATAAAATTAGCAAAAATACTAAATGAACATCAGGTGGTGAAAGAGAGCAAAACAAATCCCCAAAAATTAATTAAATATATAAATGCTAAAAAAACAAGGTCTGAGCAGGTAGGTCCCCTAAATAATGGTAAAAGGGGGTTAGTCACTGAAGGTAAGGAAAAGGCAGAGTTACTAAATGGCTTTTTTAGCTCTGTATATACAAAATAAGAGAAAGGAGCTGATATCTGTGGTGCTGGGGCTGTTAGTACATCCAGTAATCTACTCAATTGGCTAACTGTAGATATGGTCCAAGCTAAGTAAAATAAGGCAAATGTGAACAAAGCTCCGGGTCCAGATGGATTACATCCAAGAGTTCTTAAACAGCTCAGTTCAATCATTGATGTGCTCCCGTTTATACTAGAAGTACCAGTACCTAGATTCTCTAGGTACTGGTACAGTGCCAAGTGACTGGCGGAAGGCAAATGTGGTGCCCATATTCAAAAAAGGATCTAGGTCCTCCACAGGTAATTAAAGACCTATAGGCTTGGAAAGTATAGTTTGTAATTGGATTGAAAACTGGTTAAAAAAACGTGTCCAGAGAGCTATGGTCAATGATTCCTATTCAGAATGGTCCCAGGTTATAAGTAGTGTACGCAAAGGTTCAGTGCTGGGTCCTCTATTATTTAATTTATTTATTAATGATATTGAGGACAGGATTAATAGCACCATTTCTATTTTTGCAGATGAAACTAAACTGTGTAGTACTGTGCAGTCTATGGAAGATGTCCATAAAATACAAGCTGACTTGAACACTCTGATTGGGCATCAACTTGGCAAATGAGGTTCAATGTGGATAAATGTAAAGTTATGCATCTTGGTAGTGATAATCTCCATGCATCATATGTCCTAGGGGATGTAATGCTGGGAGAGTCACTTATAGAGAAGGATTTAGGTGTCCTTGTAGATGGTAGAATAAATAACAGCATATAATGTCAATCATCTGCTTCTAAGGCTACCAGGATATTGTCATGCATTAAACGAGGCGTGGACTCGCAGGGTAGGGATGTAATACTACCATTTTACAAAGCGTTGGTGCGGCCTCATTTAGAATATGCAGTCCAGTTCTGGCCACCAGTCCTAGACTGATAAGGGACATGGAGGGTCTTAGTTATGAAGAAAGATTAAAATAATTAAATGTATTTAGTCTTGAGAAGGGATGTCTAAGGGAGGGGCATGATTAACCTATACAAATATATAAATGGGCCACACAAAAAATATGGTAAAAAACTGTTCCATGTCAAATGCCCTCAAAAGACAAGGGGGCACTGCCTCCAACTAGAGAAGAAAAGTTCAGTCTCCAGAAGCGCCAAAGCTTCTTTACTGTAAGAACTGTGAATCTGTGGAAAAGACTTCCTCAGGACGTGGTCACAGCAGGAACAGTGGACAGTTTTAACCCCTTCCCGACCTATGACGTGTATACTCGTCAAGGAGCACTGCTACTTAGCGCTCCATGATGTGTATGCACATCATGGCATTAAACTGTCACCATGTCTGCAGACATGCTGACAGCACTGAGACCCCGGCTGTCACACACAGCCAGGCACCTTGGGTCAATGCCGAGGGGGGTCCCGTGACCCCCCCGTATCGGCGATCCCTGCAAACCGTAGGTCAATTCAGACCTGCGGTTTGCAGCGCTTTCTGCATTTTCTGATCCCCGCGGTCCCTGACCGCGGGGATCAGAAACTTTAAAATGCCGAAATTAAAGATTTTTCACCCCCCCTGCATCCCTGAATGATTTTATGCTGGCGGGTGGTGCAGGGGGGGTTGCAGGCGGTGCGGGAGGCGGGCGGTGCGGCAGGCGGGATCGCGATCCCCCGCCCGCCTCCTCTTGAATATTCATTGGCGTTCAGTGGGTATACCAGAGTATCAGCACATTGTTAACACTCTGGTATAAACGGCTGACATCTGTGCTGTGATGTCAGCTGTTTAACCCTTTCCATACCGCGGTCCGTACGGACCGCTATATGGAAGAGGTTAACAGTCAGGGAGCTCCCTCCCTCTCCAGCGGGGGGCTGCTGTGCCGTTGCAGCCACCCGACAGGAAGGGATCACCCGCTGCTCTGTTCTGGCAGACGGGTGAGGTTCCCATGGCAACAGGACGCCTTCTCAGGCATCCTGCTGTCCATGGTGCTGAACAGATCTGTGCTAAAGGCAGAGATCTGTTCAGACAAAGTGTAAGTAAAATACAGTACAGCACACTATATAGTGTACTGTAAAGTATTATCTGTATTATACAGACATAAGACTTAGTGGATCTTCAAGAACCAAGTGGGTCTGGGTCAAAAAAAAAGTTAAAAAAAAAGTGAAAAAAAGTAAAGATAAAAAAAACACTTATCACTGAATAAAAAGAAAAAAAATTAAAATACACTACACATATTAGGTATCGCCGCGTCCGTGACGACCTGATATATAAAACGGTCATGTTACTTTCCCTGCACGGTGAACACCATAAAAATTAAAAAATAAAAACTATGAGGAAATTGAAATTTTGCCCACCTTACTTTGCAAAAAAGGTAATAAAAGTGATCAAAAAAGTCGCATGTACGCCAAAATAGTACCAATCAAACCGTCACCTCATCCCGCAAAAAATTAGCCCCTACATGAGACAATGGCCCAAAAAATAAAAAAATCTATGGGTCTCAGACTATGGAGACACTAAAACATGTTTTTTTTGTTGTTTCAAAAATGATATTATTGTGTAAAACCTAAATAAATTAAAAAGAAAGGTAGACATATTAGGTATTGCCACGTCCGTAAGAACCTGCTCTATAAAAATACCACATGACCTAACCCCTCAGGTGAAAACTGTAAAAAATATTAAATAAAAACAGTGTCAAAAAAGCTATTTTTTGTTACATTACATCACAAAAAGTGTAATAGCAAGCGATCAAAAAGTCATATGCACCCCAAAATAGTACCAATCTAACCATCATCTCATTCCGCAAAAATGATACCCAACCTGAGACAATCGCCTAAAAACTGAAAAAACTATGGCTCTCAGACTATGGAGACACTAAAACATTATTTTTTTTTTTGTTTCAAAAATGATATTGTGTAAAACCTAAATAAATAAAAAAAGTATACATATTAGGTATCGCCGTGTCTGTAAGAACCTGCTCTATAAAAATAGCACATGATCTAACCTGTCAGATGAACGTTGTAAATAATAAAAAGTAAAAACAGTGCCAAAACAGCTATTTTTTGGCAAATTTTCCATTTTAATCCATTTTTTCCCGTAACAAAGCAAGGGTTAACAGCCAAACAAATCTCAATATTTATTGCCCTGATTCTGTAGTTTATAGAAATGCCCCATATGTGGTTGTAATCTGCTTTATGGCCACACGGCAGGGCGCAGAAGGAAAGGGGCGCCATATGGTTTTTGGAAGGCAGTTTTTGCTGGACGGGTTTTTTGACACCATGTCCCATTTGAAGCCCCCCCCTGATGCACCCCTAGAGTAGAAACTCCAAAAAGTGACCCCATTTTGGAATCTACAGCCCTCAAGGTATTCAAAACTGATTTTACAAACTTTGTTAACCCTTTAAGTGTTGCACAAGAGTTAATGGCAAATGGAGATGAAATTTCAGAATTTATATTTTTTGTTACTTTGCCTCACAAAAAGTGTAATATAGAGCAACCAAAAATCATATGTACCCTAAAATAGTACCAACAAAACTGCCACCTTATCCCGTAGTTTCCAAAATGGGGCCACTTTTTTGGAGTTTCTACTCTAGGGGTGCATCAGGGGGCTTCAAATGGGACATGGTGTCTAAAAACCATATGGCGCACCTTTCCTTCTGCGCCCTGCCGTGTGCCCATACAGTAGTTTACAACCACATATGGGGTTTTTCTATAAACTACAGAATCAGGGCAATAAATATTGAGTTTGGCTGTTAACCCTTGCTTTGTTACTGGAAAAAATGGATTAAAATTGAAAATTTGCAAAAAAATTGAAATTCTGAAATTTCATCTCCATTTGCCAATAACTCTTGTGGAACACCTAAAGGGTTAACAAAGTTTGTAAAGTCAGTTTTGAATACCTTGAGGGGTGTAGTTTCCAAAATGGGTGGTTTCAATTATGTAAGCCTCACAAAGTGACTTCAGACCTGAACTGGTCCTTAAAAAGTGGGTTTTGGAAATTTTCTGAAAAATTTCAAGATTTGCTTCTAAACTTCTAAGCCTTGTAACGTCTCCAAAAAATAAAATGTCATTCCCAAAATGATCCAAACATGAAGTAGACATATGGGGAATGTAAAGTAATAACTATTTTTGGAGGTTTTACTATGTATTATAGAAGTAGAGAAATTGAAACTTGGAAATTTGCAAATTTTTCAAAATTTTGGGTAAATTTGGTATTTTTTTTATAAATAAAAATTAATTTTTTTGACTCCATTTTACCAGTGTCATGAAGTACAATATGTGATGAAAAAACTGTCTCAGAACGGCCTGGATAAGTAAAAGCGTTTTAAAGTTATTCACACATAAAGTGTCAGATTTGCAAAAAATAGCCTGGTCCTTAAGGTGAAAAATGGCTTGGTCCTAAAAGGGTTTAGATGAATTCTTAAAAGTAAATGACATTAATACTTATAAAAAAAATTGTAGATTTCTGAGTCTCACTTTCTTCTGGGATTCGCGTCCCCACCTATCCCTTGGTTGATCTTGATGGAGTTATGTCTTTTTTCAACCGTATTACCTATGTAACTTTGCTTATTTCTTGTGTATTCACATGTATGCTTGTGAATTTCTTTTTTGTTTTTGCTTTTGTACCAATAAATATGCTTTGAAACATAAATAGTGGAGAGAAAAGACCGGTATGCAGGACTTTTTTCTCAGCTAAAAATAAACGTTTTCCTAAACGGAAACCTAACGGATACCATTACAGTCAATGGACAACAGTTCCAGACAGTAGATGGCCTTCGTGCGGCCGTCTTCACCACTTGGAGAAATGTTCCCACTCACCTCATGGAAACGCTTGCATCAAGCATGACGAAACAAATTTTGGAAGTGATAAACAATAACGGCGGAGCTACTCATTAGTGAGTTCATGTTTGGAAGTTGGATTTATGTTTTGGGGGGTTTAGTTTATTTTTTTTGGAGGTGTGGTCCTAAACTTTTGATCAACTGAAAAACAGCCTGTTTCAGTTTATTCGTTGTTTTCATTAAATTGAATGCTCAATTTTTTTGTCTCACTCCCATTCTTCTTGTTGCATGTTGCATGTTGAAGCTCTACATGGAACCTTGTTAAGATCCAGCCATGCTAAATATGATTTTTTGCCATTTTTCAAGTGGTCTTAAACTTTTGATCAGGACTGTAGTTTGTAAGGCTGAAAAAAGACATCTGTCCATCCAGTTCAGCCTTTTATCCTGCAAGTTGATCCAGAGGAAGGCAAAAGAAAACCCCTGTGAGGTAGAAGCCAATTTCCCAATTTTGTTTAGTAAAAACATATGTGTTTGGAGAGGTGACACATCCTATTTAAAGGAACCCAGGAAATACACACAAATAAATAAATAAATAAATAAATAAATTCTTCTAATGTCTTTCTTTACCTTGCTCCTTTTTTGTCTCACATTACAACTACAGATTAATCCCTGAGTTTTATGCAGAATTTCTAAGAGACTTTGTTTCAAAAACATTCATTTGATTTATTGACATATTCTGGAGCACTTTACAAATGCTCATCACTTGCTGTCCTGCGATGGAGCTCACAACCAAAAGTCCCTACCAGGATGTCTCTGGAGTATAGGAGGAAAATCCAATAGACATGTAGAAAATCTTGCAGTCTGACAAACAGAGGCGGCAATTATATTTCTTTTTTACTTTTAGCATTAATATTTTGGTTTAGTGTTCCCTTAAAGAGGAACTAGATGAAAAAGGAAGCAGAGCAACAATGAGACATACCTTTTCAAGGGGGTGAGAATGGATGAAAATGTCAGAACCATATGTCAGAAGCCATCTTTATGTGTATTCTTGTACATGCCCTGTATATACTGCTCCTGCATAGTCTGTCTTAAAGCAGAATTGTTTTGGCTTCTGTCAGTGCAGAAAATTATGAGATACCTGCTGGACATATTATGAAGGCTGTATTATTCCTGTAGGAAGGATAGGCAGGTGCATAGGGCAACACAGATTAGGATTTTGTTAATTTTTTAAAATCTTTTTTTTTTTTTTAATAGATAGACTTTTTATATGTAACTGTAAAAGTGGTGGAATAAACATGCTAATGAGTAATTTATATCATAGTTACAGTATTCAGAATGCTTAGGACAGAACCTGTGACTAAATGAGCCATCCACGTTTTATAATCCTTTTTTTAGAATGATGCTCCAATAATGACCTGATCACAGATTGTTCCACTGAAGGGACTTTCAGTAATCAGGTGTAATTTGTGGAAAAATATCCTCTGCAGCACAACTAGAGGGAAAATGAAGAACTGCGTGCTGTCGATTGAAATCCAAGAAATGTCTGTGTAATGCATGGGCATTCAGGTCCTCCAATGCTGTCCAAACTCAGAATGCTCCAATAAGGTACTTTAAAATAGGTTTACTAAATCAGATTCACCTTTGATTAAGTAAGGGCTCTTTCACACTTGCGTTATTGTCTTCCGGCATAGAGTTCCGTCGTCGGGACTCTATGCCGGAAGAATACTGATCAGGATTATCCTAATGCATTCTGAATGGAGAGTAATCCGTTCAGGATGCATCAGGATGTCTTCAGTTCCGGTACGGAACGTTTTTTGGCCGGAGAAAATACCGCAGCATGCTGCGCTTTTTGCTCCGGCCAAAAATCCTGAAGACTTGCCGCAAGGCCGGATCCGGGATCAATGCCCATTGAAAGGCATTGATCCGGATCCGGCCTTAAGCTAAACGTCGTTTCGGCGCATTGCCGGACCCGACGTTTAGCTTTTTCTGAATAGTTACCATGGCTGCCGGGACGCTAAAGTCCTGGCAGCCATGGTAAAGTGTAGCGGGGAGTGGGGGAGCAGTGTACTTACCGTCCGTGCGGCTCCCCGGGCGCTCCAGAGTGACGTCAGGGCGCCCCAAGCGCATGGATCACGTGATCACATGGATCACGTCATCCATGCGCATGGGGCGCTCTGACGTCACTCTGGAGCGCCCCGGGAGCCGCACGGACTGTAAGTATACCGCTCCCCCGCTCCCCGCTCCTACTATGGCAACCAGGACTTTAATAGCGTCCTGGGTGCCATAGTAACACTGAAAGCATTTGGAAGACGGTTCCGTCTTCAAATGCTTTCAGTACACTTGCGTTGTTACGGATCCGGCAGGCACCTCCGGCAACGGAAGTGCATGCCAGATCCCAACAACGCAAGTGTGAAAGAGGCCTTATGTGTCAAACTGGGGACATATTTAAAAATATTAATGGAACTATATCCTCTATAATCACTAGCTGCAGCTGGTAACTAATGCTGGTCACCAACTTGAGGTGCTATTATTACCTTGATGTTATGGAGGCACAAACTTATCAATGTATTATGACTAAACATCCAAAATCCTATAGACTTGTTCTCTATACCCCAGTACAAATTATCTTTAAAAGTATATGTTGTAAGCTAGACTTATATATTATATCGTATTTCTGAAACTATTCAATGGCCTGATGACATCCCTATAGAAATGGAAGTACCAAATGATGCATGATTTAATCAAATACTGCCACAACACTATTTAGACTTTCGCCATCTGCTGACATACCCCTTGGGGGTCACTTGTGTCGACACATCAGACTGCAGTGCCGACATTTGGCAAATAAACTCATTGACTCATTGTTATTTGGACACACCCTGCTGAACTCCATGACTGTGAAATAACAGGAACTTGCATGCTTCAGAAAATAATTTCTCAGAAATTTCTGTTTTCACAAAGTCCCGAGTAATGCCGTTTAGATTCTAAATATTGTATTAACAGTTTTCCTCTACCACATTCATGACTATACTAATAATATTTTACAGCATACGGGGCAACACATATAACAACTATAATTGCCGATTAAATGTTTAGAGCAAGCTGGGTATGTTATCAGGCTCTTAAAGTGTATTAAAGTGTAACTGTCACTTCAAGTATTTTTTATGTGTAGGGGAAGTGATTAGGAGTCCTTTTTGTAATATACTTTAAAGGCTATGTACACCTTCAGAGGCAATTTTTGTTTTCTAGCATTTTACAATTTTTTTGGCTAAAAATCATATTTTCAATTGGCCTTTAATAAAAATATTGAGCCTTTCTGTCACAAAGTAGAAAACGGTTTTTCTAACAGTGACAGTGTTACTGGTACTTTCACTTTGTGCCGGTCATCTAATAAACCTTATCTCTAAACTACTGAGGGGTCATAAACACTTACACAGACCAAAAATATAAACGCAACACTTTCAGTTTTGCTCCCATTTTGCATGAGCTGAACTCAAAGATCTGAAACATTTTCTACATGCACAAAAGACCCATTACTCTCAAATATAGTTCACAAATCTGTCTAAATCTGTGTTAGTTAGCACTTCTCCTTTGCCGAGATAATCCATTCCACCTCACAGGTGTGGCATATCAAGGTGCTTATTAGACAGCATGAATATTGCACAGACGTGCCTTAGACTGCCTACAATAAAAGGCCACTCTGAAATGTGCAGTTTTGCCTTACTGGGGGGGGGGGGGCGTGAAAACCGGGACTCATCCGTAAACAGAACACCTCTCCAATGTGCCAGACACCATCGAATGTGAGCATTTGCCCACTGAAGTTGGTTACGACGACGAACTGCAGTCAGATACAGACCCCGATGAGGATGACGAACATGCATATGAGCTTCCCTGAGATGGTTTCTGACAGTTTGTGCAGAAATTCTTTGGTTATGCAAACTGATTGTTGCTGCAACTGTCCGGGTGGTTGGTCTCAAACGATCACTGAGGTGAACATGCTGGATGTGGAGGTCCTGGGCTGGTGTGGTTACATGTGGTCTGCGGTTGTGAGGCCGGTTGGATGCACTGCCAAATTCTCTGACACGCCTTTGGAGATGGCTTATGGTAGAGAAATTAATATTCATTGCACGGGCAACAGCTCTGGTAGACATTCCTGTAGTCAGCATGCCAATTGCATGCTCCCTCAAACGTTGCGACATCTGTGGCATTGTGCTGTGTGATCAAACTTTACATTTCAGAGTGGTCTTTTAATGTGGGCAGTCTAAGGCACACCTGTGCAATATTCATGTTGTCTAATCAGCACCTTGATATGCCACACCTGTGAGGTGGGATGGATTATCTTGGCAAAGGAGAAGTGCTAACTAACACAGATTTAGACAGATTTGTGAACAATATTTAAGAGTAATGGGTCTTTTGTGTATGTAGAAAATGTTTCAGATCTTTGAGTTCAGCTTATGCAAAATGGAAGCAAAACCGAAAGTGTTGCGTTTACATTTTTGGGCAGTGCATTTAAGCTACATTGTTATCAGTAAGATAAGAACTGAGCTATAATGAGTATTTATAAGGTCTCAGGGCAGAGATAAGGAGCCATTAGGTCTCCAACTGACGGAAAAGAGAGAAAATCCACAGGCTACTACTAGAGCATGTACAAAAAAAAAAGGACTCCATATTTTTAATAAAGACCAATTGAAAAAATGATTTTTAGCTCAAAATGAGTACAATGCAATAATAAAAAAAATTCCCCCAAAGGTGTACATAGCCTTTATTTGTTCCTTTTTTTAATAAAAAAAAAAACTGGCTCAGAATTCGTTGTTTATCAATCCTCTAAATAAGCAAGGAAAACACGTCTTCAGTGTTCTGTATGTACTGTACACTAAAGACAGCTTTTACTGTTATATGCAGCGGCTGCCTCTATGCTCCCTGCTACAGTACATCCTTTGCTATAAGTGTTCTTATACACTACAAAACGTATTCTCCCAATCTTCCTGCGTTTTAGGCCTTATTTACACAACCATATTTTCAGTCAGATCGCACAAGGACCCATTAATTTCTACGGGGACACAAAAAAATGCAGACGGCGACTGTGCTGAAAATTATAGAACTCATCCTATTCTTGTCCATTTTGCAGACAAGAATATACATTTTGACAATGGGGCCTGTGGAAAGTGTGAGATGGCAGGTATCTGCATCTTTTGGATCTGTGGATTGCGGACCGTAAAACAGATATGGCCACGTGAATGTAGCCTTATATGAGACGTGCTGTCAAAGCTTACCAATGACAGTGTAGTAGTCAGGGAGAGGCAGTTTTACAGTACATAGTGACAGTATATATGTGTGTACATGTACTGTAAAACTGCTTCTCCGTGTCACCTATTAGACTGACTGTCAGTAGTGAGCGCTGCCCATGTGTCTCTCCTTTATCTTCCCAACAGCTAGTAGCTGTAGTTAGTGAGTGCACTGGAGAGGTGCGCTGTCAGTGATCGGCACTGACACTCAGTAATAGGCAGGGAGATGGGGGAAAATAGTTTTGCAGCATATAAGAATAGTTATATCAATGTATTTAGCAGGGAGAGGAGAGGCAGCCTCTGCATATTACTGTGAGCTGTCTTCACTGTACAGTACACGCTGAAAACTGAAGACAGGTTTTCCTTAGCAACCTCATATAGCGCATTACTAAGGGACAAATTCTGAACCAGTTTTTTTAATAAAACGGGAAGAAATCACTTAAAGTATATTACAAAACTACTTCCAATCACTTCTCCTACACAGAAAATCCTATATGCATCATCAGAGTTCCATGCACATACAGTACAGACCAAAAGTTTGGACACACCTTCTCATTCAAAGAGTTTTTTTTTATTTTCATGACTATGAAAATTGTAGATTAACACTGAAGGCATCAAAACTATGAATTAACATATGTGGAATTATATACATAACAAACAAGTGTGAAACAACTGAAAATATGTCATATTCGAGGTTGTTCAAAGTAGCAACCTTTTGCTTTGATTACTGCTTTGCACACTCTTGGCATTCTCTTGATGAGCTTCAAGAGGTAGTCCCCTGAAATGGTTTTCACTTCACAGGTGTGCCCTGTCAGGTTTAATAAGTGGGATTTCTTGCCTTATAAATGGGGTTGGGACCATCAGTTGCGTTGAGGAGAAGTCAGGTGGATACACAGCTGATAGTCATACTGAATAGACTGTTAGAATTTGTATTATGGCAAGAAAAAAGCAGCTAAGTAAATAAAAACGAGTGGCCATCATTACTTTAAGAAATAAAGGTCAGTCAGTCAGCCGAAAAATTGGGAAAACTTTGAAAGTAAGGGCTATTTGACCATGAAGGAGAGTAATGGGGTGCTACGCCAGATGACCTGGCCTCCACAGTCACCGGACCTGAACCCAATCGAGATGGTTTGGGGTTAGCTGGACCGCAGAGTGAAGGCAAAAGGGCAAACAAGTGCTAAGCATCTCTGGGAACTCCTTCAAGACTGTTGGAAGACCATTTCAGGGGACTACCTCTTGAAGCTCATCAAGAGAATGCCAAGAGTGTGCAAAGCAGTAATCAAAGCAAAAGGTGGCTACTTTGAAGAACCTAGAATATGACATATTTTCAGTTGTTTCACACTTGTTTGTTATGTATATAATTCCACATGTGTTAATTCATAGTTTTGATGCCTTCATAGTCATGAAAATAAAGAAAACTCTTTGAATGAGAAGGTGTGTCCAAACTTTTGGTCTGTACTGTATATATAAATATATATAAAAAAAAAAAATAGAGCAGCACTTCGGTATAGTGAAAAAAGAAAACTGTTTATTCACCCAGTGGTGACGCGACGTTTCGGCTCCAACATGAAGCCTTTCTCAAGCAATGTAACAATGCAAACTGAACATACTTATAGTGTGAGGAAATGACATCATCAAGCATAATTAGCATTAACCAATGCCTGTACAAGTGACATATGAAAAAATAAAGTGAAATATATACGTGTACATATGTAAGTCTGGTGAACACAGTGCATAATCATAAGATAGAACCGTGATGCAATTGTATATCATAATACATTATGTGAATAAATACAAAATTCTTGTACATAAAGTGCACTTGTGCAATAACCCAGATAACAACTGGTTAAAATGAGAAGCTACTACCACACTTCTATCATGGGGAGTGGCCAGGTCACATGACTATGGACATGGATACAAGCACATAATCAATCAACTTACAAATTCCCGATGTGACTCCATTGCCAAAGTCAGCGTCTAAGAATCTCGGATGCACATGCGTCCGATGAATGCGTCATCCGACAGACCAACACATATGCGGTCAAGTGCGCATGCGCCAAAAACCCGGACGCATTTGCGTCATCCGAAAACAAAGTACGTGCATGGCTGGGTAATCCCGTCCCGTCAGTGTCATAACAAAGCCTCGCATTAGATTAAATGCTCGCAAGCGCCCAGTACTCCTGCACAAACCGCCATCTTGGAAAAGGTAAAGCCAGGTCAGGCGCATAAGAGACCGTGTCATGACCTGTGCCGACCATTAACCAATGTAATGTGCATGCATACCACAAACGAATCGTTACTATTCAGTTCTACTGTGTCCAAATGCAAGCGCCGTCAGGCACCAACAGTTTACACATATACAGGGGACATCACATGGGCAAAGCCAACACAGCAGCTTCCCCATATGTTATCCACCCCATTGACCTCGTAACAGTGAGGGATCTCCTCAACCCATTCATACTCAGGAGACTGAAAATATATAGCACTGTAGGCGATGTATAGTTGACACTGAAAATAGACATATGATGGAGTTCAGGGATTGTAGCTGGGATGATTGCGCAAGTCCATGTTCATCAGTCACGCAACCTTTGGTCATCCACCACGATATATCTGTGTGAGTAAAGAGAGAAGAGAAAATAGTTTAATTAATATCTGTACATTTCTGTAAATAACAGAATAAAAATTACATTACTACCAATCACAGGATAGAGCATAGAGTAAACCTAAAGTGGGTCAAGCCAAGCTATCGACCAAATACCTGTCCTAGATTGAGATCAACATTGAGGCTATGTGGTTTCATGGAATTTAGAATAAAAATCCAATGGATTTCTTTCTTTTTAAGGAGTGCAATCCTGTTACCACCCCTCCTGGGCATGGGTACAAAATCTAAGATCCAACACCTAAGATCCCTTTCCTTGTGTTTGAGATCCGTAAAGTGCTTAGAGACTGGAAGTGTAATGACCGACGTCACGCACAAGGAGGATAAAAGGGAAAGCCCTGCCCAAGGGAGAGGGAAAGGTGGTGACCCCTAACTCACCTTGCGGCTGGCACCTGACTGCCCTGACGTCCCTAGACGGGTTCCTCACCCGTGCGTCGATCACATGCCTAAACCCTGGCTTTCCCTAAAATGAGCCCTAGATAGTGAACGGGCCGGTGGGATCGCTAGTTCGCACCACTATCACTAAGAGGAAAACACCAGGGAGAGGACAGACAAAACAGACAAACACATACACCCAGGTGGGCGATCACAATAGACCACAAAGGTCCAACAGGGATCCGGAGGGTAGCGTTCTGGACCAACTACCAGAGAACGCAGCAACACAGCTCCAGAAGGTCAGAATAGATGTCCAGGCAGGAAGTTCTATCTCTGGCAACCAGAGAAGTGTGAGAGAGGAATATAAGGAGGTTTGGGAGTGCTGGACAAGGAACAGCTGAGGAGAAGGAGCTACGGATCCCTGAGTGAGCCAAAAGGGTTTGCAAAGCAAACCCAGAAAGCTACCATAAGGAAAACAGCCCTATCTTAAATAGAGCGTGCCGCCAACCGCTGCGACTTCCTGACCCCGGGTATAACGGAGTCAGGCGTGGTTCTCGATACCCTCGTGACAGTACCCCCCTCTCTACGAGGGGCCTCCGGACACTCAGGACCATGTCTCTCAGGATGAGAGGCATGAAAAACCCGAACTAGCCTGTCAGCGTTTACCTCAGACGCAGGAACCCACATTCTTTCCTCGGGACCGTAACCTCTCCAATGCACCAGATATTGAAGAGAGCGGCGGACCCGACGAGAATTAACAATTTTGGATATCTGAAATTCTAGATTACCATCCACGACAACAGGAGGGGGTGGCAGTGGTGACGGTTCTAGAGGTGGAACATATTTTTTGAGTAACGACTTATGAAAAACATTATGAATTTTAAAAGTCTGAGGTAACTCCAGGCGAAAAGCCACGGGGTTGATGATGGCTACAATTTTGTAAGGGCCAATAAACCTAGGACCCAGTTTCCAAGAGGGAACCTTCAATTTAATATTCCTAGTAGACAACCACACATAGTCATTCACTCCTAGGTCCGGACCTGGCGACCGTCTCTTATCAGCCATGCATTTGTATTTACCTCCCATATTTTTCAAGTTAGCTTGCACCTTCTGCCATACCGATGAAAGAGATGACGAAAACCGTTCCTCTTCGGGAACCCCAGAAGACCCCCCCTCTTTGAAAGTACAGAATTGGGGATGAAAACCATATGTACCAAGAAATGGTGACTTGCCAGTGGATTCCTGACGACGATTATTTATGGCAAACTCAGCTAACGGTAAATATGATGACCACAACTCTTGGTTTTCAGACACAAAACATCTTAGATATGTCTCAAGGTTTTGGTTGGTACGCTCAGTCTGTCCATTCGACTGAGGATGGAAAGCTGAGGAAAAGGACAAGTGTACCCCCAAACGGGAACAAAAAGCTTTTCAAAATTTAGAAATAAACTGGGTACCCCGATCCGAAACAACATCGGAGGGGACCCCGTGAAGCTTCACGATTTCACTGACGAATACCTGAGCAAGAGTCTTAGCATTAGGTAGTGCGGTTAACGCAATGAAGTGTACCATTTTGCTAAACCTGTCCACTACTACCAAAATAACTGTTTTACCCGCAGACGAAGGTAAGTCAGTGATAAAATCCATTGACAGATGTGTCCACGGTCTATTGGGAATGACGAGTGGTAATAGAGACCCTGCAGGATGTGTATGTGAAACTTTTGCGCGCGCACAGGTAGAACAAGATGACACAAAATCCAATACATCCTGACGCAACCTTGGCCACCAAAAACGATGAGACAATAGCTCCAAGGTTGCTTTACTACCCGGGTGCCCAGCAAGTGCCGAACTCTGATGTTCCTTTAATAATTCGAAACGTAGGTTCAACGGTACAAACAATTTCTCTGAGGGGCAAGAGACCGGGGCGTCCCCCTGGGCCTCTAACACCTTCCCCTCCAAAACAGAGTGTACCGCAGAAACAACCACTCCTCTTTGAAGAATGGGCACCGGATCACTCACATTACCCCCTCCAGGGAAACAATGAGATAGTGCATCAGCCTTGGTGTTCTTTGCCCCAGGACGATAGGTAATCACAAAGTTAAACCTGGTAAAAAATAGCGACCACCTAGCCTGTCTAGGGGTGAGACGCTTAGCTGATTCGAGGTACAGAAGATTTTTGTGGTCCGTAATCACAGTGACGGGGTGGACTGCCCCCTCTAAGAAGTGACGCCACTCCTCAAACGCAAGTTTAATAGCTAATAGTTCCCTATTGCCAATATCGTAGTTCTTTTCTGCTGTAGATAGTTTTTTAGAAAAGAAAGCACAAGGACGCCATTTGCCAGGAGACGGACCCTGAGACAGCACAGCCCCCACTCCCACCTCTGACGCATTGACTTCAACAATAAAAGGCTGAGAGACATCAGGTTGGACTAGTACAGGTGCCGAGGTAAACCTCTCTTTTAGAGAGGAAAAAGCAACTTTAGCGGCGTCAGACCATTTAGAAAAATCAGTCCCCTGCTAGTCATGTCAGTAAGCGGTTTTACAATAAGTGAATAATTTTTAATGAATTTCCTATAGAAATTAGCGAAGCCCAAGAACCGTTGTAGTGCTTTGAGGTTCTCAGGAAGATCCCAATATAAAATTGCCTGGACCTTTCTAGGATCCATACGGAAACCTGAAGCAGATAAAAAATAACCTAGGAATTGTATCTCCTGAACGACGAAGACACATTTTTCAATTTTAGCATATAATTCATTCGTCCGTAGGACCTGCAGTACTTGTCTGACATGCACCTCATGTGTTTTCAGATCAGACGAATAAATTAAAATATCATCTAGGTATATTACCACAAACCAGCCGATTAGATGACTAAAAATGTCATTAACGAAATGTTGAAAGACGGCAGGAGCATTGGTCAGACCGAAAGGCATAACTAGATTTTCATAATGCCCCTCAGGGGTGTTAAAAGCTGTCTTCCACTCATCCCCCTCCTTAATACGAATCAGATTGTAGGCCCCCCTAAGATCAAGTTTGGAGAACCACCTAGCACCCGCAATCTGGTTAAACAGGTCAGGAATGAGAGGAAGAGGGTATGGGTCTCGGATGGTTATCCGATTTAATTCGCGAAAATCTAAGCAAGGACGCAGGCCCCCATCTTTCTTTTTAATGAAGAAAAACCCTGCAGCCACGGGTGAAGAAGAGGGTCTGATGTGTCCCTTAGCTAAGCTCTCGGAGATATAATCTTTCATGGCTTGTCTCTCTGGACCCGAAAGATTATATAACCTGGTCTTGGGTAATTTTGCGCCGGGAATAAGGTTAACCGGGCAATCATAAGGACGATGAGGTGGTAACTTCTGACAACCCTTTTCAGAAAAAATATCCTCAAAATCCGAAATAAATGTAGGTAGGGTAGTTATGGAGGCGACTAAGCAATTGTATTTAAGCAATTTTCTCTGCACTGCTCACTCCACTCCAATATCTCCCTGGCCTGCCAATCCACTACTGGATTGTGCGCTACCAACCAGGGAAGACCCAGCACTACCGGAGTGGGAAGCCCCTCCAGAACATAACCTGAAAGCATCTCGTTATGGTGGTCCCCTACTCGAAGGTGTAAGTTATGGACAATGTGAGTGAGGTTTCTCTGAGACAGGGGAGCAGAATCAATAGCGAATATGGGAATGGGTCTCTGTAACATACAGAGAGACAAACCCATAGTGCGGGCAAAATGGGCATTTATCAAATTTACCCCTGCTCCACTGTCTAGAAAGAAAGAAATAGTCTCCGTCTTATCACCAAAAATAATAACCGCTGGCAACACAAATTGCCATGTACGTATGGAGGAAACGTATACCCCCCGGCTGACATCCTCCACACAGCCTGGGGTTAGTAGTTTTTCCGACGGTCTTTTGTTTCTGAGGAAAGAAGGACAGACATTAATGAAATGACCCCTCTCCCCACAAAAAAAAAAAAACCCACGCCTACGGCGGGCCTCAGGAGGACGGACCTGACGAGTAGTTCCTCCTAGCTGCATAGGCTCGTCTAAGTCCGTACAGACTAAGTGCTGCTTGGGAGGGGTTACCAATTGCTCCGGTTTTTCAACCTGTCCCTAAGGCGTCTCTCTATACGGATAGAAAGGGACATAACCGCATCAAGGGAAAAGGGGGTCTCATATAATGCAAGCGCATCCTTAACCCTTTCGGATAACCCAGAGCAGAACTGACTCCTGAGAGCCGGGTCGTTCCATTGGGTATCAGTAGCCCACCTACGGAATTCAGAGCAATACTCCTCTACCGGCCGCTCTCCTTGTAAGAGTCTCCGTAATCTTGATTCAGCCAGTGCGACTCGGTCAGGGTCGTCATATATGAGACCCAAAGCCCCGAAAAATTAATCCACTGACCGGAGAGCCTGGGAATCAGTAGGTAAAGAGAACGCCCAGGACTGCGGGTCCCCCTGCAGCAGAGAAATAACAACCCCCACCCGCTGATCTTCATTACCAGAGGAGTAAGGGCGCAGTTTAAAATATAACTTACAGGCCTCACGGAATGTCAAAAACTTGTCCCTTCCCCCAGAAAATCTGTCAGGGAGAGGGACCTTGGGTTCCGCAACAACCTGGTTACCAGTAGCAACCGCTGGGCTTGCGGTCAGTTGTAATCGCTGCTGTTGCTGGAGGACAGACGCCTTCAATCCTGCCACCTCAAAAGACAGGCCATGAAATTGTTTGGACAGAGCAGCAATTTGATCCATACTGGATTCTAAGTAGGTAAAAAAAAAAAAAAATTTTTTTTTTTTTTTTTTACCTACACAAAATAAGGGCCAGAGATAATGTAATGACCGACGTCACGCACAGGGAGGATAAAAGTGAAAGCCCTGCCCAAGGGAGAGGGAAAGGTGGTGACCCCTAACTCACCTTGCGGCTGGCACCTGACTGCCCTGACGTCCCTAGACGGGTTCCTCACCCGTGCGGCGATCACATGCCTAAACCCTGGCTTTCCGTAAAATGAGCCCTAGATAGTGAATGGGCCGGTGGGATCGCTAGTCCGCACCACTATCACTAAGAGGGAAACACCAGGGAGAAGACAGACAAAACAGACAAACACATACACCCAGGTGGGCGATCACAATAGACCACAAAGGTCCAACAGGGATCCGGAGGGTAGCGTTCTGGACCAACTACCAGAGAATGCAGCAACACAGCTCCAGAAGGTCAGAATAGATGTCCAGGCAGGAAGTTCTATCTCTGGCAACCAGAGAAGTGTGAGAGAGGAATATAAGGAGGTTTGGGAGTGCTGGACAAGGAACAGCTGAGGAGAAGGAGCTACGGATCCCTGAGTGAGCCAAAAGGGTTTGCAAAGCAAACCCAGAAAGCTACCATAAGGAAAACAGCCCTATCTTAAATAGAGCGTGCAGCCAACCGCTGCGACTTCCTGACCCCGGGTATAACGGAGTCAGGCGTGGTTCTCGATACCCTCGTGACAGGAAGATCCAATCTTTCTTGTCTGATGCTTAAGCGGTGGTTGTTCAATTTAGACTTAAAGTCTGTAGATGTTTCCCCAACATATAAAATATTGCAGGGACAGGACAGTACATATACAGTTGTGTTCCAAATTATTCAACCCCCAATGCTGTAAAGGGTTTTAGGGAATTTAGTGTACATTTGTAATTGTGTTCAGAATGAAATCTTACAAGGACTTTTTAAAGAACCAAATGCAACTAAAATGACATCAATTGTTTTTGTAATACAGTATTAAATGTTTTTTTTGTGATTTCTTCATTGACACATTTATTCAACCCCTTTAAGACTACCACTCTTAAGAACAGAGGTTCATTCAAGTGTTTTCGATCAGGTATTGAAAACACCTGTGGATGTCAAGGAGCAGCAATCAAGCATAATAAGCACTAATTAGGCAGATTTAAAAGGACTGTGATACTCTGCTCCTTCTAGACATTTACTGGTGTGTTTACAAACATGGTGAAGTCAAGAGAATGGTCCAGGAAGACAAGAGAAGAGGTGATTTCTCTTCACAGGAAGGGCAATGGCTATAAGAAGATTGCAAAGATGTTAAACATACCAAGTGACACCATAGGAAGCATCATTCGCAAATTCAAGGCAAAGGGCACTGTTGAAACGCTACCTGGTCGTGGCAGAAAGAAGATGCTGACTTCGACTGCTGTGCGCTACCTGAAGCACAAAGTGGAGAAAAGTCCCCGTGTGACTGCTGAGGAACTGAAAAAAGATTTGTCAGATGTGGGTACTGAAGTTTCAGCTCAGACAATAAGGCGCACACTGCGTAATAAAGGCCTCCATGCCAGAACTCCCAGGCGCACCGCACCCCCTTGCTGTCTCCAAAGAATAAGAAGAGTCGACTGCAGTATGCCAAAAGTCATGTGGATAAACCACAAAAGTTTTGGGATAGTGTTCTGTGGACTGATGAAACAAAATTAGAACTGTTTGGGCCCATGGATCAACGCTATGTTTGGAGGAGGAAGAACAAGGCCTATGAAGAAAAGAACACCTTGCCTACTGTGAAGCATGGTGGGGGGTCAATCATGCTTTGGGGCTGTTTTGCTTCTACAGGTACAGGGAAGCTCCAGCGTGTGCAAGGTACCATGAATTCTCTTCAGTACCAGGAGATATTGGATGAAAATGTGATGCAGTCCGTCACAAACCTGAGGCTTGGGAGACGTTGGACCTTTCAACAGAACAATGATCCCAAGCATACCTCTAAGTCCACTAGAGCATGGTTGCAGATTAAAGGCTGGAACATTTTGAAGTGTCCATCGCAGTCACCAGACTTAAATCCGATTGAGAACCTCTGGTGGGACTTAAAGAAAGCAGTTGCAGCGCGCAAGCCTAAGAATGTGACTGAACTGGAGGCTTTTGCCCATGAAGAATGGGCGAAGATACCCGTAGATCGCTGCAAGACACTTGTGTCAAGCTATGCTTCACGTTTAAAAGCTGTTATAACTCGAAAAGGATGTTGTACTAAGTACTAAGATTGAATGTCACTTGGGGGTTGAATAAAACTGATAATGATGTGAGCACAGAAAAGACATTTGTGGTTTTTTTCATTATAAATGTTATGTTATATTTGTCTGACTTACAAGTGCCTCTTTGATTTAATTGTAAACAAGATGACTGAAATGATCAAAATCAATGTCAAACTGGCCAAAACACTCAATTTCAGTGGGGGTTGAATTATTTTGAAAAGAACTGTATCACATGGTCAGAAATACATGTTAGGTGAAAACGGATGGGCAAAACAGCCCCCGTGGGTGGATGGACAAAAGAGGAGGCTTTACATATGTATCTACAATTGACACATCCAAGACATGGAAAACATCCAAGTCCGGGACGCGTCAATGTAGATTGTCTGAGGACTTTTTTTGTCCCCACATCAATAGGAGTGCTGCTCTATTTTTAATTTATATATATATATATATATATATATATATATATATGTGTGTACAGTGGATATAAAAAGTCTACACACCCCTGTAAAAATGTCAGGTTTTTGTGCTGTAAAAAAAATGAGACAAAGATAAATCATTTCAGAACTTTTTCCACCTTTATTGTGACCTATAAACTGTACAACTCAATTGAAAAACAAACTGGAATATTTTAGGTGGAGGGAAGAAAGCAAAAAAAAAAAACTAAAATAATGTGGTTGCATAAGTGTGCACACCCTCTTATAACTGGGGATGTAGCTGTCTTCAGAATTAAGCAATCACATTCAAAATAATGTTAAATAGGAGTCAGCATACACCTGCCATCATTCAAAGTGCCTCTGATTAACCCCAAATAAAGTTCAGCTGCTCTAGTTGGTCTTTCCTGAAAATTTCTTAGTCGCATCCCACAGCAAAAGCCATGGTCCACAGAGAGCTTCCAAAGCATCAGAGGGATCTCATTGTTAAAAGGTATCAGTCAGAAGAAGGGTATGGCAAAATATGGCACAACAGTGACTTTACCAAGAACTGGACGTTCCTCCAAAATTTATGAAAAGATGAGAAGAAAACTGGTCTGGGAGGCTACTAAGAGGCCTACAGCAACTTTAATAACCACCCAAGGACCGTCTAACGCAGGATTGCGTCCTGGCGGCGGCGCTGTTATTCCTCCTAGACGCGCCGGCACGTCATCTCGCGAGAGGCGAGATTTCCTGTGAACGCGCGCACACAGGAGCACGCGTTCACAGGAACTGGAGGCAAACGAGTGGATCTACAGCCTGCCAGCGGCGATCATTCGCTGGCAGGCTGTATGGGGTCGATCCAAGCAAGCACCATGGATCCGCAAATCCGCAAAACACATACGGACGTCTGAATGGAGCCATTTCTTACAAATGACATGGGGGTGATCACCCCATATAGACTCCCTGATCACCCCCCTGTCATTGATCACCCCCCTGTAAGGCTCCATTCAGACGTCCGTATGTGTTTTACGGATCCGCGGATCCACGGATCCGCAAAACACATACGGACGTCTGAATGGAGCCTTACAGGGGGGTGATCACCCCATATAGACTCCCTGATCACCCCCCTGTCATTGATCACCCCCCTGTAAGGCTCCATTCAGACGTCCGTATGTGTTTTACGGATCCGCGGATCCACGGATCCGCAAAACACATACGGACGTCTGAATGGAGCCTTACAGGGGGGTAATCACCCCATATAGACTCCCTGATCACCCCCCTGTCATTGATCACCCCCCTGTAAGGCTCCATTCAGACGTCCGTATGTGTTTTGCGGATCCTTAGATCCGCAAAACACGGACACCGCGGATCCGCAAAACACGGACACCGGCAATGTGCTTTCCGCATTTTGTGGATCCGCACATTGCCAGAACTATATAGAAAATGCCTTTTCTTGTCCGCAATTGCGGACAAGAATAGGACATGTTCTATAGGCTCTACAAAAAACGCAGTGTTCGCCTGATCAGGCCTGATCTTGTGCGCACACTTGCATTCAGTCCGCCCCACCGCAGTGACAGAAATATTTTTTTTTCTGATCACTGCAAAAACACCGTAAAATCGCTGCGGCGCTATAAAAAGATCACTTTTGAGGGGCAAGGCGAGTTCATAGAAGATTTTTTTTTTTTGGCACAAGTTAGCGGAAATAGATTTTTTTTGTTTTGTTTTTTCTTACAAAGTCTCATATTCCACTAACTTGTGCCAAAAAATAAAATCTCACATGAACTCACCATACCCCTTACGGAATCCAAATGCGTAAAATTTTTTAGACATTTATATTCCAGACTTCTTCTCACGCTTTAGGGCCCCTAAAATGCCAGGGCAGTATAAATACCCCACATGTGACCCCATTTCGGAAAGAAGACACCCCAAGGTATTCGCTGAGGGGCATATTGAGTCCATGAAAGATTGAACTTTTTGTCACAGGTTAGAGGAAAGGGAGACTTTGTGAGAAAAAACAAAAAAAAATCTATTTCCGCTAACTTGTGCCAAAAAAAACAACTTCTATGAACTCGCCATGCCCCTCACGGAATACCTTGGGGTGTCTTCTTTCCAAAATGGGTTCACATGTGGGGTATTTATACTGCCCTGGCATTTTAGGGGCCCTAAAGCGTGAGAAGAAGTCTGGAATCAAAATGTCCAAAAATGCCCTCCTAAAAGGAATTTGGGCCCCTTTGCGCACCTAGGCTGCAAAAAAGTGTCACACATGTGGTATCGCCGTACTCAGGAGAAGTAGGGCAATGTGTTTTGGGGTGTCTTTTTACATATACCCATGCTGGGTGAGAGAAATATCTCTCTAGAATGACAACTTTGTATAAAAAAAATTGGGAAAAGTTGACTTTTACAGAGATATTTCTCTCACTCAGCATGGGTATATGTAAAAATACACCCCAAAACACATTGCCCTATCTCTTCTGAGTACGGCGATACCACATGTGTGACACTTTTTTGCAGCCTAGGTGCGCAAAGGGGCCCAAATTTCAAAGAGTATCTTTACGATTTCACAGGGCATTTTTTTACGCATTTGGATTCCAGACTTCTTCTCACGCTTTAGGGCCCCTAAAATGCCAGGGCAGTATAAATACCTCACAAGTGACCCCATTTTGGAAAGAAGACACCCCAAGGTATTCCGTGAGGGGTATGTTGAGTTCATGTAAAATTTTATTTTTTGTCACAAGTTAGTGGAATATGAGACTTTGTAAGAAAAAAAGAAAAAATAAATAAATAAATCATTTTCCGCTAACGTGTGACAAAAAATAAAAACTTCCATGAACTCACTATGCCCATCAGCGAATAATTTAGGGTGTCTACTTTCCGAAATAGGGTCATTTGTGGGGTGTTTCTACTGTCTGGGCATTGTAGAACCTCAGGAAACATGACAGGTGCTCAGAAAGTCAGAGCTTCTTCAAAATGCGGAAATTCACATTTTTGTACCATAGTTTGTAAACGCTATAACTTTTACCCAAACCAATAAATATACACTTATTGCATTTTTTTTTTATCAAGGACATGTAGAACAATAAATTTAGAGAAAAATTTATATAGAAATTTAGTTTTATTTGAAAAATTTTACAACCGAAACTGAAAAATTTCATTTTTTTGCAAACATTTCGGTCAATTTAGATTAATATCAAAAAAAGTAAAAATGTCAGCAGCAATGAAATACCACCAAATGAAAGCTCTATTAGTGAGAAGAAAAGGAGGTAAAATTCATTTGGGTGGTAAATTGTATGACCGAGCAATAAACCGTGAAAGTAGTGTAGTGCAGAATTGTAAAAAGTGGTCTGGTCATTAAGCCAGGGGGGCTGAAGTGGTTAAAGGAGCTACAGGAATATCTGGCAAGTACTGGCTGTGTGGTACATGTGACATCAATCACCCGTATTCTTCACTCGTACAGAGCCTACAGCAGGACTCTGTTTCACAAAGACTCTCTCTCTCTGACTAACAGTCTGGGCTGGGCTCTTATCCCAGACTAATTGTGTCACCTGGTGCTGCCTCACACCTGATGACTGACAGGGAAGACATGGAAACTCCTGCCATAAATCTCCCCTGGTAAATGAGAGAAAATATATATGAAAGTAAAAAAGTAGGGTATAAGAAGCGCCAAGGATACTAGACAGACTGCAGAATGGGATGGGAGGAAGTGAGTGTAGGATGGTTAGGTGTCGTTCCCGAGGCCGCACCCTTAGGAGAGCCGTGTACGGAAGTAAACTGTGAAGTTTGTGCAAATGAGAGGAACAAGAAAATGAGTGCTTATATTCCCATATGTAGCTCAGGTGCTGTTGAGGGAAGATAGGGAATGGCACAGGGGCGCCAAAGGAGCAGTGTATTGATGGATGAAAGTGAAAGGGAAACAATTAAGTCAGCATAAAGGCCATTTTATAATGTGGACAAGACGTATTTTAAACTAATAAGGGATTATGCCGTAATGATGATATGGCATTAGAATATTGAATTGTTTCTGACAAATGGAGGACTTACTTAAAATGTTATAGCGAATGGGGAACTTACTTCACCAGGGAGGGAGGTATAGGATAAGCATAAAACACCTATACCTTCTCCTCCCCCGCCGAGGTCGCTCGTCAGATGGTGTGAATATGCCTCCACGTCCCAAAAGAATGGTAACCAGGGTTTCAAGTTGAGATTCTTTTTTTGGTAAAAGCTCAAGAGAAAAATAAAATATCACAATAGATACACATAGTACCACATATATATACCTGTATCAATTTGCCAATTATGCAATTGGCAAAATTTTTTGGCGGGAACCGGAAGTGGGCGGGATGGCACCTTCGACCCCCCAGACTATATTATGTGCCCGAATCCTTATACAAAGTGTGAAAGTAATATAATGAAATTATAGATCAAGATATGATAGTCAAAAGGCGATTTGTCTACCTTAAGAGTCTGCATAAATCGCCGTTCGGCCCCGGTGTCATCTGATGCGCTCCAGAGTGGAACGCACACGCTGGGTTCCGGGGCACGGCCGGATGTACACGTGATGCCATGGATGCTGCCCCATTGTGTTCCAAGGTGGAACGCAGATTAGGGGCGTGACTAAGTTGGTGGTGTTTCATAGTAGTGTTCCACCGCGGAACGCAATGCGGAGTGGATCCGGCTGGGCTCAATAATATAGCGCACAGACACCGGAAGACTCATGTTGATGGGATATAATAAACATGTACATATATGTAATGGGTATCACACAAAAAATATAAAAATAAAATAATATGGTTGCATAAGTGTGCACACCCTTAAACTAATAATTTGTTGAAGCGCCTTTTGGATTTATTTCAGCACTCAGTCTTTTTGGGTATGAGTCTATCAGCATGGCACATTTTGATTTGGCAAGATTAGCCCACTCTTATTTGCAAAAACATTCCAAATCTGTCAGATTTCGAGGGCATCTCCTGTGCACAGCCCTCTTCAGATCACCCCACAGATTTTCAATCGGATTCAGGTCTGGGCTCTGGCTGGGCCATTCCAAAACTTTAATCTTCTTCTGGTGAAGCCATTCCTTTGTTGGTTTGGATACATGCTTTGGGTTGTGGTCATGCTGAACAATGAAGTTCCTCTTCATGTTCAGCTTTCTAGCAGAAGTATGAAGGTTTTGTGCCAATATTGACTGGTATTTGAAACTGTTCATAATTCCCTCTAGCTTAACTAAGGCCCCAGTTCCAGCTGAAGTAAAACAGCCCCAAAGCATGATACTGCCACCACCATGCTTCACTGTGGGTATGGTGTTCTTTTGGGGATGTGCAGTGTTATTTTTGCGCCAAACATATCTTTTGGAATTATGGCCAAAAAGTTCAACCTTGGTTTCATCAGACCATAACACCTTTTCCCACATGCTTTTGGGAGACTTCAGATGTGTTTTTGCAAAATGTAGCCTGGCTAAGGGCCCTTTCACACTTGCGTTCTTTTCTTCCGGCATAGAGTTCCGTCGTCGGGGCTCTATGCCGGAAGAATCCTGATCAGGATTATCCCCATGCATTCTGAATGGAGAGGATCAGGATGCATCAGGATGCCTTCAGTTCCAGAACGGAACGTTTTTTGGCCGGAGAAAATACTGCAGCATGCTGCGCTTTTTGCTCCGGCCAAAAATCTGGAACACTTGCCGCAAGGCCGGATCCGGAATTAATGCCCATTGAAAGGCATTAATTCGGATCCGGCCTTAAGCTAAACGTCGTTTCGGCGCGTTGCCGGATCCGACGTTTAGCTTTTTCTGAATGGTTACCATGGCTGCCAAGACGCTAAAGTCCTGGCAGCCATGGTAAAGTGTAGTGGGGAGCGGGGGAGCAGTATACTTACCGTCCGTGCGGCTCCCCGGGTGCTCCAGAGTGACGTCAGGGCGCCCCACGCTCATGGATGACGTGATCGCATGGACACGTCATCCATGCGCATGGGGCGCTCTGATGTCATTCTGGAGCGCCCCGGGAGCCGCACGGACTGTAAGTATACTGCCCCCCCGCTCCCCACTACTACTATAGCAACCAGGACTTTAATAGCGTCCTGGCTGCCATAGTAACACTGAACGCATTTTGAAGACGGATCCGTCTTCAAATGCTTTCAGTTCACTTGCATTCCGGCAAATGGAGTACACGCCGTATCCGGACAACGCAAGTGTGAAAGAGCCCTTAGATGTTTTTCTTCATAAGTAGGGGCTTTTATCTTGCCAGACATATGAAGAATACGGGAGATTGTTGTCACATGTACCACACAGCCAGTACTTGCCAGATATTCCTGCAGCTCCTTTAATGTTGCTGTAGGCCTCTTGGTAGCCTCCCAGACCAGTTTTCTTCTCATCTTTTCATAAATTTTGGAGGGACGTCCAGTTCTTGGTAATGTCACTGTTTTGCCATATTTTCTCCACTTGATGATGCCTGTCTTCACTGTGTTCCATGGTTTATCTAATGACTTAAAATTTATTTTGTACCCTTCCCCTGACTGATACCTTTTAACAATGAGATCCCTCTGATGTTTTGGAAGCTCTCTGTGGACCGTGGCTTTTGCTGTGGGATGCGACTAAGAAAATTTCAGGAAAGACCAACTAGAGCAGCTGAACTTTATTTGGGGTTAATCAGAGGCACTTTAAATGATGGCAGGTGTATGCTGACTCCTATTTAACATGATTTTTAATGTGATTGCTTAATTCTGAAGACAGCTATATCCCCAGTTATAAGAGGGTGTGCACACTTATGTAACCACATTATTTTTAGTTTTTTAGTTTTCTTCCCTCCACCTAAAAGATTTCAGTTTGTTTTTCAATTGAGTAGTACAGTTTATAGGTCACATTAAAGGTGGGAAAAGTTCTGAAATGATTTATCTTTGTCTCATATTTTTACAGCACAGAAACCTGACATTTTAACAGGGGTGTGTAGACTTTTTATATCCACTGTATGTATATATATATATATATATATATATATTCCAGAAATTGAACGGCACTCCAGTAGATCATAAATGACTCCTTTAATCACCTGTGCAGTACAACGTTTTGGCTCAATATTAGAGCCTTTTTCCTGCTTGAAAAAGGCTCTAGTATTGAGCCGAAATGTTGTACCGCCCGGGTGATTAAAGGAGTCATTTGTTTATGATCTACTGGAGTGCCGTTCATTTTCTGGACAGTTTACTGGGGTAAGAAGCCGATTCCTTTAAGAGCGTGCACCCAATTTTTCACTATTTGCCAGTGCCGCCATTTTTCTCAGATATATATATATATATATATATATATATATAGAAAAGAAAAAGTCCAGTGGGAGCACCAACCAGAGTGCGGGTGCACGGTCCAACGCAGGGCAGCAGCAAACCCCAATAATATAAAGAACGAAGAAGTAGGACTGCACTCCAAATATGTGGTAAAAACAGCAGTGGTTTATTCACCCATAATATGGCAAGTCTTGCGACGTTTCGGCTCACAAGAGCCTTCCTCAAGCTTGAGGAAGGCTCTTGTGAGCCGAAACGTCGCAAGACTTGCCATATTATGGGTGAATAAACCACTGCTGTTTTTACCACATATTTGGAGTGCAGTCCTACTTCTTCGTTCTTTATATATATATATATATATATATATATATATATAGTGAGGCAGTGACAGGCCTCATAGCTGCTAGGGGAGATTTATGGCAGGAGTTTCCATGTCTTACCCGTCAGTCATCAGGTCTAAGGCAGCACCAGGTGACACAATCAGTCTGGGTGTCATGCAATAGGGAGTGGGGAAGAGAAAGTGCACGCACTTCCTCTTGTAGATACATGTGTAAAGCCTCCTCTTTTGTCCATCCATCCACGGGGGCTGTTTTTCCCATCCGTTTTCATCTAACATGTATTTCTGACCATGTGATATACAGTCAGGTCCATAAATATTGGGACATTGACACAATTCTAACATTTTTGGCTCTATGCACCACCACAATGGATTTGAAATGAAGCAAACAAGATGTGCTTTAACTGCAAACTGTCAGCTTTAATTTGAGGGTATTTACATCCAAATCAGGCGAATGGTGTAGGAAATACAACAGTTTGCATATGTGCCTCCCACTTGTTGAGGGACCAAAAGTAATGGGACAGAATAATAATCATAAATCAAACTTTTACTTTTTAATACTTGGTTGCAAATCCTTTGCAGTCAATTACAGCCTGAAGTCTGGAACGCATAGACATCACTAGATGCTTGGTTTCATCCCTGGTGATGCTCTGCTAGGCCTCTACTGCAACTGTCTTCAGTTCCTGCTTGTTCTTGGCTCATTTTCCCTTCAGTTTTTTCTTCAGCAAGTGAAATGCATGCTCAATGGGATTCAGGTCAGGTGATTGACTTGGCCATTGCATAACATTCCACTTCTTTCCCTTAAAAAACTATTTGGTTGTTTTTTCAGTATGCTTTGGGTCATTGTCCATCTGCACTGTGAAGCGCCACCCAATGAGTTCAGAAGCATTTGGCTGAATATGAGCAGATAATATTGCCCGAAACACTTCAGAATTCATCCTGCTGCTTTTGTCAGCAGTCACATCATCAATAAATACAAGAGAACCAGTTCTATTGGCAGCCATACATGCCCACGCCATGACACCACCCCACCATGCTTCACTGATGAGGTGGTATGCTTACGATCATGAGCAGTTCCTTTCCTTCTCCATACTCTTCTCTTCCCATCACTCTGGTACAAGTTGATCTTGGTCTCATAGGATGTTGTTCCAGAACTGTGAAGGCTTTTTTAGATGTCGTTTGGCAAACTCTAAACTGGCCTTCCTGTTTTTGAGGCTCACCAATGGTTTACATCTTGTGGTGAACCCTCTGTATTCACTCTGGTGAAGTCTTCTCTTGATTGTTGACTTTGACAAACATACTCCTTCCTCCTGGAGAATGTTCTTGATCTGGCCAACTGTTGTGAAGGGTTTTCTTCACCAGGGAAAGAATTCTTAGCTCATCCACCAGAGTTATTTTCTGTGGTCTTCCGGGTCTTTTGGTGTTGCTGAGCTCACCGGTGCGTTCCTTCTTTTTAAGGAATGTTCCAAACAGTTGTTTTGGCCACGCCTAATGTTTTTGCTATCTCTCTGATGGGTTTTGTTTTGTTTTTTCGCCTAATGATGGCTTGCTTCACTGATAGTGACAGCTCTTTGGATCTCATCTTGAGAGTTGACAGCAACAGATTCCAAATGCAAATAGCACACTTAAAATGAACTCTGGACCTTTTATCTGCTCATTGTAATTGGGATAATGAGGGAATAACACACACCTGGCCATGGAACAGCTGAGAAGCCAATTGTCCCATTACTTTTGGTCCCTTAACAAGTGGGAGGCACATATGCAAACTGTTGTAATTCCTACACTGTTCGCCTGATTTGGATGTAAATACCCTCAAATTAAAGCTGACAGTCTGCAGTTAAAGCACATCTTGTTTGTTTCATTTCAAATCCATTATGGTGGTGTATAGAGCCAATAATTTTAGAATTGTGTTGATGTCCCAATATTTATGGACCTGACTGTATGTGCTGTCCTGTCCCGGCATATTTTATATGTTGGGGAAACATCTACAGACTTTAAGTCTAGATTGAACAACCACCGCTTAAGCATCAGACAAAAAAGATTGGATCTTCCAGTCTCTAAGCACTGTACGGATCTCAAACACAAGGAAAGGGATCTTAAGTGTTGGATTGTAGATTTTGTACCCATGCCCAGGAGGGGTGGTAACAGGATTGCACTCCTTAAAAAGAAAGAAATCCATTGGATTTTTATTCTAAATTCCATGAAACCACATGGCCTCAATGTTGATCTCAATCTAGGACAGGTATTTGGTCGATAGCTTGGCTTGACCCACTTTAGGTTTACTCTATGCTCTATCCTGTGATTGGTAGTAATGTAATTTTTATTCTGTTATTTACAGAAATGTACAGATATTAATTAAGCTATTTTCTCTTCTCTCTTTGCTCACACAGATATATAGTGGTGGATGACCAAAGATTGCGTGACTGATGAACATGGACTTGCGCAATCATCCCAGCTACAATCCCCGAACTCCATCATATGTCTATTTTCAGTGTCAACTATACATCGCCTACAGTGCTATATATTTTTAGTCTCCTGAGTATGAATAGGTTGAGGAGATCCCTCACTGTTACGAGGTCAATGGGGTGGATAACATATGGGGAAGCTGCTGTGTTGGCTTTGCCCATGTGATGTCCCCTGTATATGTGTCAACTGTTGGTGCCTGACGGCGCTTGCATTTGGACACAGTAGATCTGAATAGTAACGATTCGTTTGTGGTATGCATGCACATTACATTGGTCAATGGTCGGCACAGGTCATGACGCGGTCTCTTATGTGCCGGACCTGGCTTTACCTTTTCCAAGATGGCGGGTTGTGCAGGAGTACTGGACGCTTGCGAGCATTTAATCTAATGCGAGGCTTTGTTATGACACTGACGGGACGTGATTACCCAGCCATGCACGTACTTTGTTTTCGGATAACACAAATGCGTCCGGGTCTTTGGCGCATGCGCACTTGACCGCATATGTGTTGGTCTGTCGGATGACGCATTCATCGGACGCATGCGCATCCGAGATTCTTAGACGCTGACTTTGGCAATGGAGTCACATCAGGAATTTGTAAGTTGCTTGATTATGTGCTTGTATCCATGTCCATAGTCATGTGACCTGGCCACTCCCCATGATCGAAGTGTGGTAGTAGCTTCTCATTTTAACCAGTTGTTATCTGGGTTATTGCACAACTGCACTTTATATACATGAATTTTGTATTTATTCACATAATGTATTATGATATACAATTGCATCACAGTTCTATCTTATGATTATGCACTGTGTTCACCAGACTTACATATGTACACATATATATTTCACTTTATTTTTTCATATGTCACTTGTACACGCATGGGTTAATGCTAATTATGCTTGATGATGTCATTTCCTCACACTATAAGTATGTTCAGTTTGCATTGTTACATTGCTTGAGAAAGGCTTAATTTTTTTTATCACATTACACACTGCCAGGTTCCATGGTTAAAACCACCCTGGAAACCATCAGCGTGGCCAAGCTTTCATACTATAAAAAAGCACCAGCCTATGTGCTCTCCTACACTCCCGGTCACCAGAGAGGCCGATAGTTTTTCCTATAATGTGCAAGCATGGCCACCACTGATGGATTGCAGGATGGTCGTAACCATGGAAACAAACAGTGTATAATGTGATGGAAAATGAATCCAGGCAGCAAAGGAAGCAATATGGATAATAACAATACATTAGTAAGTGGCTTTAAGTTGAGTGAAAACAGAGACTACGAAGCAGAGCAAAAGTATGGGATTCCATAGAGCAGAGCAGGGACACCTAAGCAGCCAGGGAAATGAAAAATTGCCAATAAATGTGCCATAAAAATAAAATATTGCCACTGGCCTCCTGCCACAAACAATAGCTATGCTGGTGGTTTATAGTATTGAGCGTGAATATTCGAAAAGCGAATTTGTATCGCAAATATCGGCACTTTGAGAATTTGCAAATATTTAGAATATAGTGCTATATATTCGTAATGACGAATATTCGTTTTATTTATTTATTTAACACAGTACACATCATGTGATCATCCCTCCCTTCTCCTAGCTTCTGGGCCAATGAGAAGGCTTTGTCTGAGCTTAGCAACATCCCTAGCAACCAATAGAAAAGTTGCCTAACCCTTACTATATAAGAACCTCCCCAGCAGCTATTTTTTAAAGTTTATTGCAGGTATGAAAGTGACAGCAGTGTAATTGCTGTGCTCTGTGCTTTGTTGTACAGTCGTGGCCAAAAGTTTTGAGAATGACACAAATATTAGTTTTCACAAACTTTGCTGCTTTTAGATCTTTGTTTCAGTTGTTTCAGTGATGTAGTGAAATATAATTACACACACTTCATACGTTTCAAAGGCTTTTATCGACAATTACATGACATTTATGCAAAGAGTCAGTATTTTCAGTGTTGGCCCTTCTTTTTCAGGACCTCTGCAATTCGACTGGGCATGCTCTCAATCAACTTCTGGGCCAATTCCTGACTGATAGCAACCCATTCTTTCATAATCACTTCTTGGAGTTTGTCAGAATTAGTGGGTTTTTGTTTGTCCACCCGCCTCTTGAGGATTGACCACAAGTTCTCAATGGAATTAAGATCTGGGGAGTTTCCAGGCCATTGACCCAAAATGTCAACGTTTTGGTCCCCGAGCCACTTCGTTATCACTTTTGCCTTATGGCACGGTGCTCCATCGTGCTGGAAAATGCATTGTTCTTCACCAAACTGTTGTTGGATTGTTGGAAGAAGTTGCTGTTGGAGGGTGTTTTGGTACCATTCTTTATTCATGGCTGTGTTTTTGGGCAAAATTGTGAGTGAGCCCACTCCCTTGGATGAGAAGCAAACCCCACACATGAATGGTCTCAGGATGCTTTACTGGGTGCATGACACAGGACTGATGGTAGCGCTCAACTTTTCTTCTCCGGACAAGCCTTTTTCCAGATGCCCCGAACAATCGGAAAGAGGCTTCTTCAGAGAATATGACTTTGCCCCAGTCCTCAGCAGTCCATTCACCATACTTTCTGCAGAATATCAATCTGTCCCTGATGTTTTTTTTGGAGAGAAGTGGCTTCTTTGCTGCCCTTCTTGACACCAGACCATCTTCCAAAAGTCTTCGCCTCACTGTGCCTGCAGATGCACTCACACCTGCCTGCTGCCATTCCTGAGCAAGCTCTGCACTGGTGGCACTCCGATCCCGCAGCTGAATCCTCTTTAGGAGACGATCCTGGCGCTTGCTGGACTTTCTTGGACGCCCTGAAGCCTTCTTAACAAGAATTGAACCTTTTTCCTTGAAGTTCTTGATGATGCTATTAATTGTTGATTGAGGTGCAATCTTAGTAGCCACAATATCCTTGCCTGTGAAGCCATTTTTATGCAACGCAATGATGGCTGCACGCGTTTCTTTGCAGGTCACCATGGTTAACAATGGAAGAACAATGATTTCAAGCATTCACCCTCCTTTTAACATGTCAAGTCTGCCATTTTAACCCAATCAGCCTGACATAATGATCTCCAGCCTTGTGCTCGTCAACATTCTCACCTGAGTTAACAAGACGATTACTGAAATGATCTCAGCAGGTCCTTTAATGACAGCAATGAAATGCAGTGGAAAGGTTTTTTGGGGATTAAGTTAATTTTCATGGCAAAGAAGGTCTATGCAATTCATCTGATCACTCTTCATAACATTCTGGAGTATATGCAAATTGCTATTATAAAAACTTAAGCAGTAACTTTTCCAATTTCCAATATTTGTCATTCTCAAAACTTTTGGCCACGACTGTATTACATTAGACAGTTAACTTATATATATAATTCAGATAGTTAGTGGGAGATAGTCAGTGTAGGTTAGATCAGTGTAACTGATAGGTTCCAGTGGTTCCAGTGCAGGGTGTTAGGTTCTTCTGTCCATACATACATGCTACAGAGATAGTGCTGTGATGTCACAACTTGCACGTATTGCAAAAAAATATGCGCATCATTAATTGCCGAAAATTCGTAAGATCAAATATATTGGAGTACTCTATCTGCATATAAAGCTATTCTAATGTTCTGCTGTGCCAACCATTTTCTCCAGTCTCAGGAAACTTATGCCAGCTTTAAAAATATAGCATAAGTGACCCATGCCGGTATTTCGCGCGCATTACGCGAATAATACATTGCCAATTTTTGCAATCAAAAATATAATCTCGAATTCGCGAATATTCTACAAAATATTGCGAATTTGAATATTGCCCCTGCTGCTCATCACTAGTGGTTTACTGGTTAGGTGGCAACTCTAGCTGGCTATGCTGGTAGTTTATTTATTTCGTTTATGCACTTATATAGCGCTACTATATTCCGCAGCACTTTACAGACATTAGCATCAAGCTGTCCCCATTGGGGCTTACAATCTAAGCTCCTTATCAGTATGTCTTTGGAGTGTGGAAGGAAACCTGGAGTTACCGAAGGAAACCCACACAAACACAAGGAGAACATACAAACTCCATGCAGATGTTGTCCTTGGTCATATTTGAACCCAGGACCCCAGTGCTGCAAGGCACCAGTGCTAATCATTGAGCCACCGTTTACTGGTCAGGTGGCAGCCCTAGTTTACAGCCTTGCCTGTATGTACAGTGCCGGAGTCCTGAGCCCATGGCCTGCATGTGAGCCTTGTGCTTCTATTCTAATATCTGAGATGGGTTGCCATGATTGTTAAAGGGGTCCTCCAAGAGTTTAATACTGATGGCCTATCTTCAGGTCAGTGGGGGTCTGACTCCCGCCACCCCTGCTGATAATTTGACAGCGATGTCTATATACACATACTCATATCATATATAGAGAAAGTTGGGAATCACTGATAGAACCACCCACAGGACTCCTAACCCCAGAATGAGCAGGGGTTTTAATAAATAAATTACAAGTTATACAGAAACCTTTCCAAACCTTTCCAAAAAAGCTATATGTCAATCTGATCAGCTCATCCTCTACACATGCTGCCTGCAGAATGCAGATCAGACATTATGTCCAGTGTGTTAGGTTTCTATTTAAATAGTTATATTTCTGCTAATGAATGACCACGAAGCTCCCAGAGATTAATGTAATCTGGAGACATAATGTAATGGTGAAGGTAAAACAAGGGACATGAAATGTGGAGACACAGAGTCTGATTATTATATGTATGTCTGCAGGTGACACATCTTATATGAGTTGGAGATCTGATCATTGGTTCATCAGCTTACTGTGCATAGTTGTGTGCCTATGTCAGTCCTTTCCTGTATGGCTGTCATCTGGTAGACATTCTGTCTACTTTTCATCTTTTTCTATTTATAACACTGATCCCTCATTCTACCCTGGTAATCCCATCTTTCCACAAACCACAGAACTTTTTCTCTTCCTTTAACCATCACGTTTCCCAATCCCCTGTGTTTTCCACCCACGGATTTCATGGCCTCACTCACTGCACTGCCTGCAGAATGGGAATATGAACTAACAACCAGACTTCCTGTTCCAGTGTCCATGTGCTCAACGCCCTCTGATCTCTTCATCAGCAGTGGGAGATGAAAACGTTCCCATCTCCTACTCTAATACCATTTATTTGGTCTTGGAATCAAATACATTGTTATTAGAGCTAATGTATAAATGCAAGATGACGACGCTACTGGAATACACAGTGCGGGAAATGAAGCTCTAGTTGTTCTTGTTACATTACTTGAAGCTGCAGTACAGATGGGTTCTCATTTATTGCTATTACAAGGGATGCCTCAGGTCTCATATTGAGATTTCATGAGATTTCATATTTGATCTATCTATATATACAGTTGCAAGAAAAAGTATGTGAACCCTTTGGAATGATATGGATTTCTGCACAAACTGGTCATAAAATGTGATCTCATCTTCATCTAAGTCACAACAATAGACAATCACAGTCTGTTCAAACTAATAACACACAAATAATTAAATTTTACCATGTTTTTATTTAACACACCATGTAAGCATTCACAGTCCAGGTGGAAAAAGTATGTTAACCCCTAGACTAATGACATCTCCAAGAGCTAATTGGAGTGAGGTGTCAGTCAACTGGAGTCCAATCAATGAGATGAGATTGGAGGTGTTGGTTACAGCTGCCCTGCCCTATAAAAAACACACACCAGTTCTGGGTTTGCTTTTCACAAGAAGCATTGCCTGATGTGAATGATACCATGCACAAAAGAGCTCTCAGAAGACCTACGATAACGAATTGTTGACTTGCATAAAGCTGGAAAGGGTTATAAAAGTATCTCCAAAAGCCTTGCTGTTCATAAGTCCACGGTAAGACAAATTGTCTATAAATGGAGAAAGTTCAGCACTGCTGCTACTCTCCGTAGGAGTGGCCGTCCTGTAAAGATGACTGCAAGAGCACAGCGCAGACTGCTCAATGACGTGAAGAAGAATCCTAGAGTGTCAGCTAAAGACTTACAAAAGTCTCTGGCATATGCTAACATCCCTGTTAGGGAATCTACGATACGTAAAACACTAAACAAGAATGGATTTCATGGGAGTTTACCACAGAGGAAGCCACTTCTGTCCAAAAAAAACATTGCTGCAAGTTTACAGTTTGCACAAGAGCACCAGGATGTTCCACAGCAGTACTGGCAACATATTCTGTGGACAGATGAAACCAAAGTTGAGTTGTTTGGAAGAAACACACAACACTATGTGTGGAGAAAAAGAGGCACAGCACACCAACATCAAAACCTCATCCCAACTGTGAAGTATGATGGTGGGGGCATCATGGTTTGGGGATGGTTTGCTGCATGAGGGCCTGGACGGATTGCTATCATCGAAGGAAAAATAAATTCCCAAGTTTATCAAGACATTTTGCAGGAGAACTTAAGGCCATCTGTCCACCAGCTGAAGCTTCAACAGAAGATGGGTGTTGCAACAGGACAACGACCCAAAGCATAGAAGTAAATCAACAACAGAATGGCTTAAACAGAAGAAAATATGCCTTCTGGAGTGGCCCAGTCAGAGTCCTGACCTCAACCCGATTGAGATGCTGTGGCATGACCTCAAGAAAGCGATTCACACCAGACATCCCAAGAATATTGCTGAACTGAAACAGTTCTGTAAAGAGGAATGGTCAAGAATTACTCCTGACCGTTCTGCACGTCGGATCTGCAACTACAGGAAACGTTTGGTTGAAGTTATTGCTGCCAAAGGAGGTTCAACCAGTTATTAAATCCAAGGGTTTACATACTTTTTCCACTTGCACTGTGAATGTTTACATGGTGTGTTCAATAAAAACATGGTAACATTTAATTATTTGTGTGTTATTAGTTGAAGCAGACTGTGATTGTCTATTGTTGTGACTTAGATGAAGATCAGATCACATTTTATGACCAATTTGTGCAGAAATCCATATCTTTCCCAAGGGTTCACATACTTTTTCTTGCAACTGTATATATATATATATATATATATATATATATAATTTCAGAAAAATTAGCGGCACTCCAAAGGATAAAAGCAGTGAACCCTTTATTCACCCCAGTGGTGCAACGTTTCCGCTCTGGTCACGAGCCTTCCTCAAGCAAAGATACAACTCAAATGACAGTGATTATATAGAGAATACAGATCATGTGGTCACAACCCAGTGGGTGTGTTTAACAAATCATAACAATACATAACAATAACTTGCAGTGAATACACATAGTACCTTGTGGTGCAGAAAAATATGCTGATCATCATTAAAAAACAGTGATATGTGCTGAATGTAAAACATATATACGGATCAAGTACATATACTTGATCAAATAGTGTATCAACATATATTATATTCATTATACATGAGTGTATAGAGGGGGAGGAGCAACGAAGTGATATCGCAGAACATACCCATCCAGCAAGGAGGCTCATTCAGCGCCGTGAAGTCGGCGTTGTGGATATCATTCTGCGCAGGCGTGGCAGCGCACCAATAGTGAGTATTCAGCAAGCCAGAAATGCTATGCATCATCACAGTGAGCCGACACCCCTACGTCACTGCAGACGTCATCCCGGAGGGACACAGTGTGTTGTCCTGTGCGCATGCTCAATAGAGAATCGAGCTGGACGCGCCATCTTTGTAGCTGGAGAGCTGCCCTTAAACAACCACTATGCATATCGCACCCATCCAAAGACAAAAACGGGCATAGGGGGTTAGAAAAGGGCACAAGGAATCCCATTTAGCAGGGTACCTATGTGCCCCACCCTGGCAGAAAATCCACCGCAGCCACGGTGACCGCAGTAGCTGCAGGGATAACGCCAGGGATTCCAACCTCTCATCCTGCCCGAGAGGGATCTCCTCAAATTGGTCCGCAGATGCTGCAAAAGTGTATATAGTTCAGCTCCCAATTCCAAAGGAAAAAATGTATATGACAAAAGAAGATTTAATAGGGTGTCGATGAAGATACATGTCATCACACGGTGCCTGCCATGCCTGCCAGCAACAGAACTGAACCAAACATAAATATAAAATGTAAAATGTAATGGAATGAACTCCTTCCGTGGTATGCTGCGTACACTCCGACCATATGTTCCATACCCCAAAGTGCAGGATATAAGTGATCTAAAAAAGTAGAAAAAAACATTAGAGTAGGAATAAAGTGAGTTGTATAACTCTCTGAGTATGTACACAATTAGGCGAAACAATATCCAGCAATGCACAGAGGGCAAACCAACCCTCACAGAACATCCCCAAAATTATAATCAGCGTTTAAACCCTTTGGCTTCAAGCTATCCAGCTTGTGGATCCAGCTCAGCTCTCTGCGTTTGAGTATCCTGGATCTATCCCCACCTCGCCGAGGCTGGGGTATATGGTCCAGGATCCAGCACCTCAAGTCACCTTCTTTATGTGTGGCCTCAGTAAAATGTTTCGATACTGGCAAATCCAGCCGTTTTTTGCGTATACTGAGGCAGTGATTATTGAGGCGAGTCTTCAATTCAGTTGTTGTCTCACCCACATAAAGCAAATTACATGGGCAAGACAACACATAGATGACATGGTTAGAATCACAAGTCAGATGAAATAAAATGCTGTAAGACACACCGGTATTGGGGTGTACAAAATACCTTCCCTTGCGAATATATCTGCAATTAACGCAGTTTAGGCAGGGAAAACAACCTAAGCCAGACTGAGTCAATTTGGTTTGCTTCAAAGATTCCCTGGAGCCAATATCAGCCTTGACCAACTGATCACGCAGGTTCCGGGATCGGCGATATGATGACAATGGTGGACATGAGAACTCAGGGATATCTTTGAAGCATGTACCCAATAGACCACAATGCTTGTTCAATATCTTATTTATTGAAGGACTGAGTTCAGTGTATACTGAAACGAACGGAATCCTGGCCTTTTTCTGGACAGTGCCCCGTTTCGTCAGTAACTCAGTCCTATCAAGCGTGCGCACTCTGTCCATGTGTTCGTTCAGTAGTGGTTTAGGATAACCCCTATCCTGGAACTTAACAGCCATGGAATTCAGGGTCGCATCAAGCTTGCTCTCATCTGACACAACACGTTTGACACGGAGAAATTGGGAGAAGGGCAGCGACCGGATCATTCTCCGAGGGTGTGAGCTGTTGTAACACAAAAACGTGTTGGTATCAGTAGGTTTTGTGTACAGCTCGGTGTACAACACACCCTCATTGAACACTACTCGTGTATCCAAAAACTGGATCTCAGTTCGAGAATGGATAAGGGTGAACTGTAAGTCAGGATCATGGCTATTCAGAAAGCCATGAAACTCGGCCAAGTCAGTCTCAGAGCCTGTCCATATGAGGAAGATGTCGTCGATGTATCGCCACCACCTCAGCACATGGCTGAAGTGGTGGGACAGATAGACGACATCCTCCTCATAGCACCGCATAAAAATATTTGCGTACGTGGGGGCCACGTGGGACCCCATGGCCACACCACGTTCTTGCAAATAAAATACGTCCCTGAAGAGAAAGTAATTGTACTGTAGCACAATCTTCAGCAAATCAATGATAAATTCAGAAGCATGAGGAGTGTAGGCTGATGTCCTCAGCATTTTCTCCACCGCCCTGAGGCCCCTTTCATGTACAATTGACGTGTATAGCGAAGTCACATCAAAAGATGCGAGTAACACTGAAGACACCTGGGCTAAATCAACACTTTGTAATTTGGTCAAAAAATCTGATGTGTCTTGTATGTAGGATGATCCCCCTATGGAAAATTCCCGCAGAACTTTGTCTAGGAATACAGCTATGCCGCTGAAGATAGAATCAGAACCCGAGACGATAGGTCGTCCCGGAGGATCGATGAGGGTCTTGTGAATCTTGGGCAGCACATAAATCACAGGAGTGACCGGATGTGCTACCTCAAGAAAATCACTAAGACCCCCATCGATAATGCCTGCGGTCATAGCCTCCCTAAGACATCGGCGGATAATATCCGCTATCATAAATTTAGGGTCAGAATCTAAAATCCTATACACCTGTGGGTCATTCAGTTGTCGCATAATTTCATGTACATATTTGGTGGTGTCCATTACCACGACCGCACCCCCCTTATCAGCCGGTTTAAGAGTGAGGGTGGGGTCGGATCTAAGGGACTCCAAGGCTTCAATCTCAGCGGTAGTCAGATTGGGGTATCTGAAATCCGGCTTTCCCTGAGAGGATAACCTGAGCTCAGAAATTCCCTGTCTGACGGCACTGATGTAAGCATCTACAGATGGCTCATTGATAACTGGTACAAAATTACTTTTTGAAAATAGGTTGAGGGAACCCAGGGTGAAATCACTCATCTGGGGTCTCGCAGCCGCACTCCTCTTGTGGAACCATACTTTCAGCTTGATACGTCGAAAAAAAGAAAACAAATTGGATTCTATTTCAAACCAATCGACTGGTGCACTGGGACAAAATGAAAATCCCTTAGACAGGACACTCACTTGAGTAGCAGTCAGTTCCTTAGAGGATAAATTGACCACAGTCACTTCTTCCTCCCTGAGGTTGACTTTGTTGCCATTGACCTGAGTTCTCATGTCCACCATTGTCATCATATCGCCGATCCCGGAACCTGCGTGATCAGTTGGTCAAGGCTGATATTGGCTCCAGGGGATCTTTGAAGCAAACCAAATTGACTCAGTCTGGCTTAGGTTGTTTTCCCTGCCTAAACGGCGTTAATTGCAGATATATTCGCAAGGGAAGGTATTTTGTACACCCCAATACCGGTGTGTCTTACAGCATTTTATTTCATCTGACTTGTGATTCTAACCATGTCATCTATGTGTTGTCTTGCCCATGTAATTTGCTTTATGTGGGTGAGACAACAACTGAATTGAAGACTCGCCTCAATAATCACCGCCTCAGTATACGCAAAAAACGGCTGGATTTGCCAGTATCAAAACATTTTACTGAGGCCACACATAAAGAAGGTGACTTGAGGTGCTGGATCCTGGACCATATACCCCAGCCTCGGCGAGGTGGGGATAGATCCAGGATACTCAAACGCAGAGAGCTGAGCTGGATCCACAAGCTGGATAGCTTGAAGCCAAAGGGTTTAAACGCTGATTATAATTTTGGGGATGTTCTGTGAGGGTTGGTTTGCCCTCTGTGCATTGCTGGATATTGTTTCGCCTAATTGTGTACATACTCAGAGAGTTATACAACTCACTTTATTCCTACTCTAATGTTTTTTTCTTCTTTTTTAGATCACTTATATCCTGCACTTTGGGGTATGGAACATATGGTCGGAGTGTACGCAGCATACCACGGAAGGAGTTCATTCCATTACATTTTACATTTTATATTTATGTTTGGTTCAGTTCTGTTGCTGGCAGGCATGGCAGGCACCGTGTGATGACATGTATCTTCATCGACACCCTATTAAATCTTCTTTTGTCATATACATTTTTTCCTTTGGAATTGGGAGCTGAACTATATACACTTTTGCAGCATCTGCGGACCAATTTGAGGAGATCCCTCTCGGGCAGGATGAGAGGTTGGAATCCCTGGCGTTATCCCTGCAGGTACTGCGGTCACCGTGGCTGCGGTGGATTTTCTGCCAGGGTGGGGCACATAGGTACCCTGCTAAATGGGATTCCTTGTGCCCTTTTCTAACCCCCTATGCCCGTTTTTGTCTTTGGTTGAGTGCGATATGCATAGTGGTTGTTTAAGGGCAGCTCTCCAGTTACAAAGATGGCGCGTCCAGCTCGATTCTCTATTGAGCATGCGCACAGGACAACACACTGTGTCCCTCCGGGATGACGTCTGCAGTGACGTAGGGGTGTCGGCTCACTGTGATGATGCAAAGCGTTTCTGGCTTGCTGAATACTCGCTATTGGTGCGCTGCCACGCCTGCGCAGAATGATATCCACAATGCCGACTTCACGGCGCTGAATGAGCCTCCTTGCTGGATGGGTATGTTCTGCGATATCACTTCGTTGCTCCTCCCCCTCTATACACTCATGTATAATGAATATAATATATGTTGATACACTATTTGATCAAGTATATGTACTTGATCCGTATATATGTTTTACATTCAGCACATATCACTGTTTTTTAATGATGATCAGCATATTTTTCTGCACCACAAGGTACTATGTGTATTCACTGCAAGTTATTGTTATGTATTGTTATGATTTGTTAAACACACCCACTGGGTTGTGACCACATGATCTGTATTCCCTATATAATCACTGTCATTTGAGTTGTATCTTTGCTTGAGGAAGGCTCGTGACCAGAGCCGAAACGTTGCACCACTGGGGTGAATAAAGGGTTCACTGCTTTTATCCTTTGGAGTGCCGCTCATTTTTCTGAAATTATCCATCAGGGAAACCAGTCCATTCCCTTTGGGACGTGCACCCGCATTTTCCTTCTGGAGCCAGTGCCGCCATTTTTCTTTATATATGTAGTTAAGGCTGCCGTGCAGCCTGTATTTGTGGGAGGGGCAGAGGCCACGCCCCTTGGCTATATTAACCCCCTCGCAGGTCAGGGGACGGGACGTGCGGCCAGGTACCTGGTACTTCCGGTTCGCGTCTGGTTCCTGCACGTCCCGCTCGTTTTCGTCACGGTCTGGGTGAGTATCTGTTGGCGTTCGGCTCGTCTCGAGTGTCGTTCAGGTAAGCAGGGGGAATCTGATGCCGACACGGCGGGTCCGGTCCTCACCCCGGGGGGGGCAGCGCGCGGCTGGTCAAGTTACTTACCGCGGTACTGGGGCGGTGCAAGCACGTTGCGGGGCATACTGTGGCCCGGCAGGCTTCCATGAGGCAGGCCGGGCGGCGCAGGCTTTCATGCGGGCGGGCGTTCCGGGAGCAGCCGCGTGTGCCGGTTGCTAGGCACGCTCTGCGGCTCCGCCCCTGGTAACGCTCGCACCGTGTTAGGAACCCCCGCCAAATATATAGGAATAAGGATACGGTGCAGTATGTTTGCTTCATGTCTTCATACCACTATACAAATATACAACATTTGACTATTAGAGGCACGTCTGTAGGCGGCGGGAAATAGAATACAGAGGGTCACTGTAGAAAGCAGGATACAGGCCCCTCGCTCTCCATAGATCACCCCACTCTATTATGTGTCTATCAATCTAGTAGTACTTGTGAGTTATGGAAGCATTATATTAATGCGTTACATGTAATCTATTAACTGTAGGAGGTTGCTTCACAAGTGATAGTGTCAAGTACTGGCTTCCTCCATGGCTGGAGCATCGCATATATACCGTCGGAAGATGTGAGTTGACACTATCCTGGATATACTATCTCGTGATCTATATCCCTGCTACACGTGTGATAGTTGTCAGGCACCAGCTGTTTTCACATGGCTGGGGTCACTCACATATACGGACGGTATATGTGTTGTGATTGTTCATTTCTTCCATGGTATTTACATATAGGTCGTTTCATAGTTCCTTGTTATGTGTGCCCACTGGTTCCATCAGGCACGTGGCTGATCACCATTGGGTCACATTGACAGAGGCGCATCCACGTCTGCACGTGCGCTTGGTTAAGCACGTGGCTGGTTCATGGAACTGTTCCCATTCACCTATTTGTTTTCTGTCCTTAAGTGCCATATTGGATATCTTGCGGGTCTAGAGTCTTTTGCTTTTCCTGCTCTGGAAGCGGCTGGTTGGCTCTGCATACGGGAACAGCAGTGCCGGTGTTCTGTTAAAAAAAAAAAAAAAAAAAAAAAAAACCCTTATCTTTTGCGTCATCATATTGCAGTATCTGCTTCTGGTCGGCTATCTGACGCTCCACTCCGGTTCAAGGATTCTTGACTGGCAGTAGGTGGTACGTCCTATCTTCTATACGGGTATGGTATGGGTCACGGGTTTGGCTGCAGGCACTTTCACACGTTCCATATGTAATGTCCGCCGCACCCATGGCATGTGGTTCCTCGTGGCACGGCCAGGTTGTCATACCTCTCTCTCTCTCTCCCTCGTTGCTCGTCTGCTGGACGTTCGGGCGCTATTCTGTCAGCCACCCCGGTGGCTCATGATTCTGCCTGAAACATCCAGGTTGTCACTTTGTCTATTGTGGTACGTCTGCTTGAAACGTTCAGGCATTGTTGCGTCCGCCGCTCCGGTGGCATGTGGTCCGGCCTTGAATCCCAGGTTGTCGTTTTGTTTATTGTGGTGCGTCTGCTTGAAGCGTTCAGGCAAAGTCTCGTCCGCCACTTCGTGGCACGGTGTCCTGGATTTCAGGGTGTCTCGTCATCTCATGTGGTACGTCCGCTTGAAGCGTTCAAGCAGTATTATGTTGTTCACTCCTGGAACGTCCAGGTTGCCATGCTCGTCTACTGTTGCACGTCTGCTTGAAACGTTCAGGCAAAGTATGTCTGCCATGCTGGTGGCTTGTGATCCTGCCTGGAACGTCCAGGTTGTCATATTTATCTCCTGTTATACGTCTGCTTGAAACGTTCGGGCAAATATGACGTCCGTCACCCCGGTGACACGTGGTCCTGCCTGGTACGTCCAGGTTGTCTTACTTGTCTCGTGTTACACGTTTGTCTGAAGCATTCAGGCAATGTCGCGTCAGCCGCCCCGGCGGCATGGTGTTCTGTCTAAGTACGTCCAAGGGGTCTTTCTTTCACCAAATTTGGCACACCTCCGCCATAGCAGCATGCTTGACCCTGCAGCACGCCCGGGGGGCACGTCATCCTGGTTATTGGCTATTCTGTCCTCATCATTATTGCCTAGAAACGTTTAGGCCATGTTTCTCGTTTACCCTTAGGGGCAGGTTGTACGGCCTGACGCAACCAGGTGGGTTATTCCCAGGGCATTTAGATGTTCATTCTTGTTCTTGTTTATACGGCAGCACGTTGGGGTCTCGGTGCCTTCGGTTTCCCATAAACAAGGCCTCCACCTCGGTCGGTGGTACGGGCCTCCAGTACGGTATCGTTATCATTTTCATCAAATTCTATTACCAGGTGAGTATCAATTCAGGTCCGTCTGGTCGGCCATAATCTAGGGGCGGTCTTTCTTTCTTTCATTTCTACATCATGGTTACTCAGTATTCTTGCTAGGGCTATCAGCGCACCGTTCTGATTCTGCTCTTCCGATTAAACATAGCTGCTTCTTTTCAGGCTTAAGTTTCTTTCCTCGGTGGGGGTTACACAGACTGATCTCCTTTACTTCTGGTTCGCATTTACGCAGATGGATCTCCCGCCCCAGTGAACCTAATAGCTCCCTAGCGGACAGTGGGCCGATAGGGGTAAGTTCCTACTATGTTTCACAGTTGTTCATTCGTTTGTCACGACAAGGGTCTTTTCTTAGCGAACTGCAATGCCTCTGGCTCTTGTTTTTTCTCCCTTCTGTTTCAATTTCACGGTTGGTTAATGTTTCATTCATGTAAGTGGTTCGGTTCACTAATGTCTATGCATTTGCCTTAGGTCGGGCTCACGTTTAGTTACTTCACATCACGGTAAGGTCTTCCAGGTCAATTCCTTGGCTTCGGGGGGCCTCAGGGCTTCGGGGGCCCGGTGACCATTCTTCATGTTGTTCGTTAGGGGGCAATATGGTTGTAGGCTGGTTAGCGTCCTGTGTCATTGTCGGAGAGGATCATGGTTGTGCGAGTCCCCAAGTCATACTGGTGCTGCATAGTGGTTGTGAATAAATTAAGAGGAATAAGCCGCCATATGTCTCCACCATTAGAGTCTCTCACGCATGGCTTTGCCATTAGAGTCTATCACGCATGGCTTCTCCCTTTTAGTGTTACATATGACTCCGCCATTAGAGTCTCTCACGCATGGCTTTGCCATTAGAGTCTCTCACGCATGGCTTCTCCCTTTTAGTGTTACATATTCCTCCGCCATTAGAGTCTCTCACGCATGGCTTTGCCATTAGAGTCTCTCACGCATGGCTTCTCCCTTTTAGTGTTACATATGACTCCGCCATTAGAGTCTCTCACGCATGGCTTTGCCATTAGAGTCTCTCACGCATGGCTTCTCCCTTTTAGTGTTACATATTCCTCCGCCATTAGAGTCTCTCACGCATGGCTTTGCCATTAGAGTCTCTCACGCATGGCTTCTCCCTTTTAGTGTTACATATTACTCCGCCATTAGAGTCTCTCACGCATGGCTTTGCCATTAGAGTCTCGCACGCATGGCTTCTCCCTTTTTAGTGGTACATATGACTCCGCCATTAGAGTCTCTCACGTATGGCTTCTCCCTTTTAGTGTTACATATGACTCTGCCATTAAAATCTCTCACGTATGGCTTCTCCCTTTTAGTGTTACATATGACTCCGCCATTAGATTCTCTCACGCATGGCTGTGCCATTGAGTCTCTCACGTATGGCTTACCCCCTTCAGGGTCACATATGACTCCGCCATTGGAGTCTCACGCATGCCTTCTCCGTTTTAGTCTTTCACGTATGAATCTGCCATTAGTCTCTCATGCATGGCTTCTCCAGTCTAGTGTTGCACATATGACTCCGCCATTAGTCTCTCACGCACGGCTTCTCCCCTGTTGGTATTACACATATGAATCCGCCTTTAGTCTCTCTCGCAGGGCTTCTCCCTTTTAGGGTTGCGCATGTCTCTGCCATTAGAGTCTCACGCATGGCTTCTCCATTTAGTCTTACACGTATGACTCCGCCGTTAGTCTCCCACGCGTGGCTTTTTCGTTTAGTGTTGCACATATGTCTCCACCATTAATCTCTCACGCATGGCTTCTCCGTTTAGTTTTACACATATGACTCCGCCATTAGTCTCTCACGCTTGGCTTCTCCCTTTTAGGGTTACACATGTGTTTTGCCATTAGAGTCGCTCACGCAGGGCTCCGCCACTTGAGTCTCACGTATGGCTTCTCCGTTTAAAAAAAAAAAAATAAAAAATAAAAAAATTAAAAAATAAAAAAAATAAATAAAAGAAATATAAATAAAATTCACACACAACAACGCCAGTCGAGTCCGGCTGCGTGGTCCCACAACAAGTAAGTTCAATGTCTTTTCTGTCCTCAGACCCGCTCGCATGGCTCGGTCATCTGTGGCTCGCAATACAATTTTCTTGGGGTAGCTCGCACGTGTGACTTGTGCCATTAGAGTCTCACTCGTGTTATTGTTTTCTCTGACTTTTATTTTCTAGGCTGTTGGGTCTTCATTGTGTTCATTATAAGCAGTCATCCCAAGCCTGCCTTTGCGGGCTTCGTCTTCTCCCAGGAATGCTTTCTTCTACTACAAGCTCGGGCTGAGGGTGTTGGTGTCCGGCCTAAGTCCTGGGTATCGGTCCATCTTCCAGTAGGAGGTACAGTAATAAGGCGCAAGTTTACGAAGTCTGTCGTGTCTTCTGACACGGCAGGGCCTATCACGATTACAGGCGCAGCGTACATAGTTTATCACGACCTCAAGCATTTTCTGTCAAATGCAGGTATTGGGGTACATTCTGTCCTTATTACAGGCACATTAGCTCGTTAATCGTAATAGCCATGTATTCCTGTGGATGGTTCCCCAGGCCTGGTGGGTTTACACTTCACTGAATTTACTACTACGGTAAGACGGCAGGCACCATGTTCTGACTTTTTGGCCCTTAATAGGAAGGGTGGCCTGGGGAATAAGTAGAGGTAAGTATTTTGCCACCAGGAACAGTTGGTGCCCGATTGGGGCCCTGGGCGGATGGTGGGGGTTCATCGGAGTCGGGGGTCTCGGGCTGCGGCCCTCCGGCCATTGCGGGGCTGCGGCTCCCGCGGTGCCCGGACAGCCTGCAGGTATCAGCCTGCAGCAGGGCGTTGTGGGGGTTGTGGTTGCGTCGGCTGGGGGGGGCCGCGGTTTGGGATGCCTGATCTAGGCACTTCCAACCGTTTCACCATTGTTTGTTTCAGTCTGCAGCTCTCAGGATTCAGACCTTCTCGTATATGATCATCTGTTAGTCAGCATTGGAGTAAATCGTTCCTGGTTCCAGACACTCTTTCAATTGCATCAGCATTTAACCAGCTCCAAGAACGGTGTGGCGGTACACATGGCAAGGGGGTAAGGTAGATGGAAGTCACTGTGATATAAGAAGGTATATCCCGCACCTCCATCGTGAAGGGTCTTTTGGTTCAAAACGGGTGTCGTAACGGTAGGTGTATATTTACTCTAAACAGGGTCTGCTCCACTCCTTTCGTTTTGAGGCGGTGTCTAGGCACCAGATGCCTCCTCAGGTTATCAGGTGCATGGGACGTTGGAGGTAGTCGTGTTCTCCAGATATGGTCCAAGTCCTCCGTTCGGAGATCCGTGATGCTTTCGGTTCACTTGCCCTGTACGGTGCAATGAGTGTTTGATGGTATGGTTGGGTCTCCTTTTTGGCCCCTTTTAGGCCTATCCTCGCTACGGGCTCCCGGCATTTCCCAGCCTGAGGTTAGCTCTAGTTCCTACGTCCAGGGGCCGTCGCCCTGACCACAAGTAGTTAAGGCTGCCGTGCAGCCTGTATTTGTGGGAGGGGCAGAGGCCACGCCCCTTGGCTATATTAACCCCCTCGCAGGTCAGGGGACGGGACGTGCGGCCAGGTACCCCTCCCTCCCTCCCTTCCCTTTTCTTAGCTCTTCCTTAAGGATAGGGCCCCTTTTAGGCCTATCCTCGCTACGGGCTCCCGGCATTTCCCAGCCTGAGGTTAGCTCTAGTTCCTACGTCCAGGGGCCGTCGCCCTGACCACAAATATATATATATATATATATATATATATATAATGAAGAAAATCCGCAGCACTCCTTGCTGGGGGTTTGTGGAGTAGAAGGAGATGGCGTCTTAACTTCTGTAGATGCACGCCGTACCTCCGCGTGCATCTACAGAAGATGTACGGCGTGCATCTACAGAAGCTAAGACGCCATCTCCTTCTACTCCACAAACCCCCAGCAAGGAGTGCTGCGGATTTTCTTCATTGTCTTCCGTCCTGAATCGAGGGACCACCGCGGGCACCCTATACCAGTTTTGAAGGGAGTGCTGACAGATTTTCTTCATGTATATATATATATATATATATATATATATATATATATGTATATGTATATATATATATATATATATATAAATATGCAAAAGCAAAAAAAATGAAGGCAGCGCTCCGGTCTTCAAGTGAAAAGGTGGATTTTATTACACCCAACAGCATTGCAGCATTTTAGCTCTCTCAATGGAGCCTTTGTCAAGCTTGACAAAGGCTCCATTGAGAGAGCTGAAATGCTGCATTGCTGTTGGGTGTAATAAAATCCACCTTTTCACTTGAAGACCGGAGCGCTGCCTTCATTTTTCTGCTTTAATTCATCGTTCCATATCCAGGAACTGTTGTGGGATTTGCACCTGGCATACCTACAGAGTGCTGCTGTTATTTTTTCTTTTATATATATATATATATATATATATATATATAATATATACTTCAAACATAAACAGAATAAGCAGCACTCACCAATCCTTAAGCATCTTTATTGCCAACATTGTCCATTAAAACATCCTGAATGCGGGTACAGCACAGCTCACAGGCAACAGGCGTTTCGCACTTACTGCGCTTCCTCAGGCCTCACATGATGACGTCGGTATATATATATATAGCAAACAAATAAAGTAGCAGCACACCACTAAATGCACTAAGACTGAGTGAACAGGTGAATGTGTGAACAGGGTCAAATACATGACGCCAATACTTGCTAATAAGCAGTGAAGAAGCTCTTAGCGCATATTATTGATCAAAAATATGTCGGGCCCACCTACCAGACGACAAGGTAGCTTCTTATCAGATGGGACCTACTCTAACACGGAGTATCCAGCTCCATTGTTAGGCCTCATGCACACGATTTTTTTTAAGGTCCGCAAAAACGGGGTCTGTAGGTCCGTGATCCGTGACCGTTTTTTCGTCCGTGGGTCTTCCTTGATTTTTGGAGGATCCACGGACATGAGTTAAATACAGGGGGGGGAGGGGGGGGGGGGGTCTGCCCCCTGCTGCCTGGCAGCACCTGCCAGGCAGCAGGGGGCAGTCATGTACACAGTTTTTTTAGTATATTCTATCCTGAAGCGTCCCCATCACCATGGGAACGCCTCTGTGTTAGAATATACTGTCGAATCTGAGTTTCACGATCTAACTCAAATCTGATGGTATATTCTAACATAGAGGCGTTCCCATGGTGATGGGGACGCTTCAAGTTAAAATATACCATCGGATTGGAGAAAACTCTGATCCGATGGTATAAAAGGGACTCCTGACTTTACATTGAAAGTCAATGGGGGACGGATCCATTTGCAATTGCACCATATTGTGTCAACGTCAAACGGATCCGTCCCCATTGACTTGCATTGTAATTCAGGACGGATACGTTTGGCTCCGCACGGCCAGGCGGAGTCGACATATTTTTGATCAATAATATGCGCTAAGAGCTTCTTCACTGCTTATTAGCAAGTATTGGCGTCATGTATTTGACCCTGTTCACACATTCACCTGTTCACTCAGTCTTTAGTGGTGTGCTGCTACTTTGTTTGTTTGCTGTATTATTGCCGGGTAGCTTGCACCTGCGATTTGCAAGTTTTTTTTTTCTCTTTAATTTATTTAAAAACCATGAGAAAAATTTTTGGGGTCATTCTCTATCTATAGCATCTAGTATTTTTCTGTAGAAGCATTGCCTAGGGAGATTACACATGCCTCATGGAGGAACCATATTGTAGTGCTCAGGCAAGTCCATAGTACAGAACCAGAGGGATTCTTTGTGATGCTTTCCCCCCCCACAGATCATGTGACTAGATCAGCATAAATAATATAGTCTAGAGAAGCTACACTCCCCCAGCGTGCAGAGCCTGCCATAGTATCTAGGTGCTGTGTCAGCAAGAGGGAGGTGGAACCAAAGTTGAGGAGACAATTGAGGTAGTTTTAGGAGTGCCCACCACAGATCCTGGTCTAAAGTAGAGAAGGGGTTATCTCTAAACTCCATCAGGGTTGCCAACCAGAATCTTTTTTCTGGACAACTTATCCCAAAATGATGTACAGCAAATATTTTTTAAAGACAAATTGGAAAACCTTACCGAGTCATAAAGATTATAAGTAATTCATGTCTATAGCTCAATATACAGATCAGAACTGTAGCATTTACTGTGAGCTGTAAAATGATAATAATCTTCAAAATAATCTGGCCAAGAACTATCAGCCTCAAAAAATCACGGGCAGGTCAATTTTTTTTCACAGACACAGGAAAAAAGTTGCCTATTTTTACGGACTGTCCAGAAATTCCTGGAAGTTTGGCAAATGTGAACTCCATAGACCTTGTGATGTCACAGAGTCATGTAGGTCTGAAGCAGCAGGGTAAAATCTACATCCAATGCACTGTGGTAATAAATATTAGTTATATAATATAAAAAATAATAGCTAACCCTAATGATAGTGTTAGGGTGAGGCAAATGGTCACTTTGGAATTGAGGCTTTGAATGTCATGTGACACTGTGACGTTACAAGGTCCTTACGGCGCATGGAGTTTAGACACTACCATAGACAGAGAATCTGTAAGGTGTCCTGGACTGAGAAACAGATATCTACATGTGGCGAAACCAACCTCGCCACTGGGTTTTGGAGGGGCCTGGCTGCTGGCCTCTTGCCCCAGGATTATGGGCCCTCTCATCAGCCAGGCCTCATTTGTTCACAAAGGACTTGAACTAACTTGAACTCCTGGTCTAAGGGCTCTTTCACACTTGCGTTCTTGTCTTCCGGCATAGAGTTCCGTCGTCGGGGCTCTATGCCGGAAGAATCCTGATCAGGATTATCCTAATGCATTCTGAATGGAGAGAAATCCGTTCAGGATGCATCAGGATGTCTTCAGTTCCGGAACGGAACGTTTTTTGGCCGGAGAAAATACCGCAGCATGCTGCGCTTTTTGCTCCGGCCAAAAATCCGGAACACTTGCCGCAAGGCTGGATCCGGAATTAATGCCCATTGAAAGGCATTGATCCGGATCCGGCCTTAAGCTAAACGTCGTTTCGGCGCATTGCCGGAGCCGACATTTAGCTTTTTCTGAATGGTTACCATGGCTGCCGGGACGCTAAAGTCCTGGCAGCCATGGTAAAGTGTAGTGGGGAGCGGGGAGCAGTATACTTACCGTCCGTGCGGCTCCCCGGGCGCTCCAGAGTGACGTCAGGGCGCCCCAAGCGCATGGATCATGTGATCACATGGATCACGTCATCCATGCGCATGGGGCGCTCTGACGTCATTCTGGAGCGCCCCGGGAGCCGCACGGACTGTAATTATACCGCTCCCCCGCTCCCCGCTCCTACTATGGCAACCAGGACTTTAATAGCGTCCTGGGTGCCATAGTAACACTGAACGCATTTTGAAGACGGTTCCGTCTTCAAATGCTTTCAGTACACTTGCGTTTTTCCGGATCCGGAGTGTAATTCCGGCAAGTGGAGTACACGCCGGATCTGGACAACGCAAGTGTGAAAGAGCCCTAATTCGTGCCATTTTGGGATGTTAAATGTCTGTGTATTGAAAAGGGTTGTGACATTGTATGTTTAAATGGTGATTTCTGTTCTGTTGTCCCCACATGTGTATTGGTGATTTCTCTTCGTCTTGAGAGATAATTGGATTACTCCTCGGGTGTCTCCAGGGCAGAGAGGAGGAAACCATGATGCATTGTGGGGATGTATTGTCTCTGTGTATCCTGCAGTGCTGCATATCTGTCCTGTGTCCCAGTCTTCCTTCTGGTCCCCTAGGGGCGTGTACACCAGATGGGCTTGGTCGTTTTATACCTCCCTGTGGGTGGACCTGTATTTGCTACAACTGTAATAAAAACCAGGCTGGGTGTGCCAGCACCTCAGACCACTGCTTGACCCTCAACACGGAGCCTTGTCTCGTTATTGGGGGGATCCGCTGTATGCTGTTAGAGACTGATTGCCAGGAGTGTAAGCTGATTCCTGTTCGTCTGCTAGCAGCTATTCGTGAGGTTCCAGTTTGGAGTGCTATTTTGTATCCAGTTCGGGAGTTTGGTGTTCTGCAGTAGCTGTGCCTGTCTCTCAGAAAGGGGCATATCGCCTAAACGGATTTTAACCCCTTGTCTGCTGAAACGGTCCGTTACATTGGTGGCAAGCGGCGGGATCGTTCCTACAGCCAGAAGGACAGCTACAGGAGACACCATTTCTGTGGATTCTACAATTTAAGGGCAACGCATGTCCCAGTACAGCGACCCTAAAAGCAACAGGGTGGAACCAGCAATGTTATACGAGGAGGAGGACCTGGATGGCCGGGATGCATTAAGGAAAGGCATCTGGTACCAGGCCCTGGATAATGTACAATACCAGCGGGGTGAGAGTCTCCACAGTGAAGAGCAGTGGTTGCAGAAGCAAGTGGCCCTGCGGATGCCCTTCCTGGGAGAGCAGCCCCTGGAGGAATGGGTGAAGGAACTAGAGCACCGGGTATGGCAGGAGCTATGGCTGGAGGATGCCTACCAGGCGCTTTGGTGGTATATGGCACAGTATATACCCTGGACAGCCAAACATGACAAGCCAGAGGGAGAGGAGTTTGATGGTCCTGGCTTGTTATGGGAGTCCTTTGCAGAGCCTGACTTCGGGAGCCCTGCACAGTCCAGACTTCAGGACATTTTCTATGAGAGGGAGGCTAGGCAGGATTGGGATGACCCCCATGAGGTAGAGCAAGACCTGGCTCACCTAGCAACCCTGGAGTGGGAACTGGAGCAGGACTACCGAGATCTCTTCCACTCCATTGGGAAGGCTCAGCAGGACAGTAAGGTGACAGACCAAGATCCAGACCCATTCAGCTGGGCAGATATTGTAGAGAGTTACTGGGAAGGACCCCAGGTGGCCGGTAGAGATGGGACCGAGGTCTCTCCAACGGTCCTGCAGGGAATTGGGAGCCCAGTCTCCATTCCCCAGCGGCAGTGTCAAGTGCAGGGAGAGGAGAGCAGCGTCCTCCCTCCCCAGCGGCAGGCTGAGTTACAGGGGGCACAGGTAGTTGTTCCTGCCCCCCAGCAGCAGGGTGATATGGCGGGAAGGCAGTGTGAAATGCAGGGATAGGAGAGCAGCGTCCTCCCTCCCCAGCGGCAGGCTGAGTTACAGGGGGCAGAGGTAGTTGTTCCTGCCCCCCAGCAGCAAGGTGATATGCCGGGAAGGCAGTGTGAAATGCAGGGAGAGGAGAGCAGCGTCCTCCCTCCCCAGCAGCAGGCTGAGTTACAGGGGGCAGAGGTAGTTGTTCCTGCCCCCCAGCAGCAGCATGATTTTTAGGGAATTGGGAGCCCAGTCTCCATTCCCCAGCGGCCGAGTGATGTAGAGGGAATTGGGAGCCCAGTCTCCATTCCCCAGCGGCCGTGTGATTTATTGGGAATTGGGAGCCCAGTCTCCATTCCCCAGCGGCTGGGTGATTTATTGGGAATTGGGAGCCCAGTCTCCATTCCCCAGCGGCAGGCAGAGTTACAGGGGGCAGAGACAGTCGGTCCTGTCCCCCAGCGGCAGAGTGTCCAGCAGGGAATAGAGAGCCCAGTCTCCTTTCCCCAGCAGCAGGACACTGTATTGGGAGCGGAGACGGTCGGTCGCCCTCCCCAGCGGCTGGAAGTATGTATGTGAGAGGAGCTCGTTACCCCCTCTCCCCAGCGGCAGCTTAACGCACCAGGGGGAGACAGTAAGCCCCACAACAGTGCAGATGGGACCGTGGTCTCTGCACTTACAGCACAGGGGGTAGAGACAGTCGGTCTCCCCCTCCAACAACCAGGCTCCAACCAGGCTTCTTCCATGGTAACGCTGGCACCAGGGCAGAGTACCGCTGATACCTGCCCACAAAGCAACCTCCAATCCAAGCCAGGGAGCAACACAGAGACCGGGAGTACCAGCTAACAACATAACCTTGGTGGACTCACTGGACAGAGACAGGCTACCAAATTCAACAGGTCCAGTATTGGGTTGTGGGTGGACTGCCAGACTAACTCAGGTTCTGACCGTGAGGTCAGGTACCTGGTTAGTCTTCCCTGGGAGGGGGAGATGTGTGGCGAAACCAACCTCGCCACTGGGTTTTGGAGGGGCCTGGCTGCTGGCCTCTTGCCCCAGGATTATGGGCCCTCTCATCAGCCAGGCCTCATTTGTTCACAAAGGACTTGAACTAACTTGAACTCCTGGTCTAATTCGTGCCATTTTGGGATGTTAAATGTCTGTGTATTGAAAAGGGTTGTGACATTGTATGTTTAAATGGTGATTTCTGTTCTGTTGTCCCCACATGTGTATTGGTGATTTCTCTTTGTCTTGAGAGATAATTGGATTACTCCTCGGGTGTCTCCAGGGCAGAGAGGAGGAAACCATGATGCATTGTGGGGATGTATTGTCTCTGTGTATCCTGCAGTGCTGCATATCTGTCCTGTGTCCCAGTCTTCCTTCTGGTCCCCTAGGGGCGTGTACACCAGATGGGCTTGGTTGTTTTATACCTCCCTGTGGGCGGACCTGTATTTGCAACAACTGTAATAAAAACCAGGCTGGGTGTGCCAGCACCTCAGACCACTGCTTGACCCTCAACACGGAGCCTTGTCTCGTTATTGGGGGGATCCACTGTATGCTGTTAGAGACTGATTGCCAGGAGTGTAAGCTGATTCCTGTTCGTCTGCTAGCAGCTTTTCGTGAGGTTCCAGTTTGGAGTGCTATTTTGTATCCAGTTCGGGAGTTTGGTGTTCTGCAGTAGCTGTGCCTGTCTCTCAGAAAGGGGCATATCGCCTAAACGGATTTTAACCCCTTGTCTGCTGAAACGGTCCGTTACACTACAAACCTAGAAAGTGGGACCTGCTGGATTCAGAGAGGAAGAGCTGTGTAACAAGCTGCAAGATAAAGACACAGTACAGAGCAGAGGATAAACTGTATGCTAGCCCTAGATCCAGGGATGTGAGAGGAACAGCACAAGCCTCTGAAGTCAGAGTGAGACAAGTATAAAAGGGCACCTGGTGTAAGAACTGTTGAACTGTATCCCAAATGGAATATTTACTGATTTCCATTGCTGTTGTTGCCTCTGACAATGGAATCATGTTTCTAGACACAGTTCTTAATCAGAATTTTAAAAGACATTTTGGTTGGGTGCTGGATGTATCTGCCACGTTATTTGTTGGATTAGACAATTATCCCATGAAGGTAGGGACAGGTGTAACGCCCCAGAGGTGCATTACCACTTCCACACCCTGCTACTGCCTTCTATGGTTAACCACGTGTCATCCTATGTATTCATTTCCAGGTCCTGCAAAATGTGTATTTATATTTCCTATTTTGCAACGTTTGTGATAACATGTAATATGCCTGGTTCACCAGCAAGTGGCAGAAAACATGGCAGACTTACAGATACATAGAATAGAGCTTTCTATTCCATTCTAACACTTCCCTCTGTAGTGTGGTGGGCATGTCCCACTTGCTGCAGGGAGGGTGGAGTTCTAGTTAGAAGTAATTTTAGATTACCCCCTTCTACAAGAAGGTTTAGCTTACCCCCTTCTAGGGGAAGGTCTAGCTTGCCCCCTGCACAGCAGAGGTAGAGAGCAACAGATGTAGCAGATTTGCCTGCCACAGTTTTGTTCATGCCAAAGCCTGCTGGAAACCAAGACAAAGTCTGTAAATTGATTGGAGAAACATTTATTGAAAGTAAAGCTGTTATCAACTTCATCACAAGGTCTGGACTCCATTTATTTAATCATCCCCTTCATCAACAAACCCCGATTTCATTGCTGTATCCAGGTAGGACACCGTGACACGTGCATCACCCTAAGGGACATTATAGGCTACCCTACACCACTCTGGCATTCCTACACCTGGGTACCATCCAAAGTATCACTAAAAGGGGCCCTGTGCCCTTGTTGCTTCACTGCAACTGGCGTCATGAACAACAAGTACCTTTTCCTCTTAAAGGGCCCTGGGGGGAGGCACCCGCTGCAATTTTGGCATCATGAACAGGATTTATGTGTGTGTCCTTGTATCACAAAACCTATAGAACAGGATCCGAACAGGATCAGAACAGGATAAATCTATGTGTCCTTGGATGATATAGCCTACCGGATGTACCAAAAACCCTTAAAAAATGTATTTAATAAATTTACTGCATAGTGGCAGATGCAAAGCGGTGCCCGCCAGCATCTGAAGGGTTAATCCACCATTTTTACATGCAATGGCGTAGTTTCCTCTTGATCAGTCAGCGCGGGAAAGTAGAAGAACTCCCCTATCTGGAGCGGGAAAGTCTAGCCCTGCCCACAGGGAACGATATTACAATGTAAGGAGAGGAAGTGGAAGCTCTTCCTTGGAAGCCCCTCATTCATCACTAGTCAACATGGCCAGTGAGCGGAAGGACAAGATGATGCTCCCAAAGCCCAACTGGGGAGAGATGTGCTGCGGCAATGAACTGCCCAAATCGCGTGTTTTACCGAGCCCGAGGTACGGGTATCACAAATTGTCTGGAGACTAGAGTTGAGCGGACACTTGGATGTTCGGGTTCGACGTGTTAGGCCGAACTTGAAAAATGGCACTAAACTTTTGGGCACTAAAATGGCTGTAAAATATTCCTGGAAAGGGCTAGAGGGCTGCAAAAGGCATGAATATGTGCTTAAGAGCATGACAACTGTTCTGCAAACAAATGTGGATAGGGAAATGACTTAAAATAACATAAAATACAGAAAAATTTTAAATAACAATCTGGATCTAGGAGTAGGAGGTTGAGGAGGCGGTGGATGGGTGGATGTGGCGGTGTAGGTTGACGTGGCGGTTTAGGTGGAAGCGGCGGTGAAGGAGGAATAGGTAGCCAACACTGATTTGTGTTATTTTTTATTTTTAAATTGGGGTATCCCCCAAAATATTGGGACGTATAACAAAATAAAACAAAGAATAAGTGCACTTGAGTACAAGAATGGATGCTTGAGGCTGGTATAAATGTCTATTCTGCACAAGGTACGGACAAGTCCTGTGGGATCCATGCCTGGTTCATTTTAATAAACGTCAGCTTGTCCACATTGGCTGCGGCCTGTGATAATGCTCTCTGCCGTGCTAAACACACGTTCACACTATACACTAGCTGCAGGGCAGGTCAGCACCTCCAAGGCTGACAAAGCTTTTCCACATTTTGGCCATGCTAACCCTGCCTTCTCAGGTGCTGGTGGTGCCCCAGCTGCGTTGGCGACCTCTTCCTCCTCCTCTGCCTTCGCCTTGTGCTTCCACTGTGCCCCAGTTGTCAGGTGGGAATGCCATCAGCAGCGTGCGCTTGTAGTCGCGCATCTTCCGATCATTAACAGATGTTTTCACTAAATTTAGTTCCCTGCAGAGCAGGGGTTCATTCACGGCAAAAGGGGTTCATGTCACCCAGCAATAGAACAGAGGATTTTGAGAGAACGAGGCCCATGTCACCCAGGCACAGCAGGGGTTTATTCACGGCAAAAGGGGGATCATGTCACCCAGCAATAGAACAGAGGATTTTGAGAGATTTAGGCCCCTGTCACCCAGGCACAGCAGGGGTTCATTCACAGCAAAACTAGCTTCTTGTCACCCAGCAATAGAACAGAGGATTTTGAAAGATTTAGGCCCCTGTCACCCAGGCACAGTAGGGGTTCATTCACGGCAAAAGGAGGTTCATGTCACCCAGCAATAGAACAGACGATTTTGAGAGATTTAGGCCCCTGTCACCCAGGCACAGCAGGGGTTCATTCACGGCAAAAGGGGGTTCTTTTCACTCAGCAATAGAACAGAGGATTTTGAGAGATTTAGGCCCCTGTCACCCAGGCACAGCAGGGGTTTATTCACGGCAAAACTAGCTTCTTGTCACCCAGCAATAGAACAGAGGATTTTGAAAGATTTAGGCCCCTGTCACCCAGACAAAGCAGAGGTTCATTCACTTCAAAAGGGGGTTCTTGTCACCCAGCAATAGAACAGAGGATTTTGAGAGATTTAGGCCCATGTCACCCAGGCTCAGCAGGGGTTTATTCATGGCAAAAGGGGGTTCTTGTCACTCAGCAATAGAACAGAGGATTTTGAGAGATTTAGGCCCCTGTCTCCCAGGCACATCAAGGGTTCATTCACGACAAAAGGGGGTTCATGTCACCCAGCAATACAAAAGACGATTTTGATAGATTTAGGCCCCTGTCACCCAGGCACAGCAGGGGTTTATTCACGGCAAAACTAGCTTTATGTCACCCAGCAATAGAACAGAGGATTTTGAAAGATTTAGGCCCCTGTCACCCAGGCACAGCAGGGGTTCATTTACGGCAAAAGTGGGTTCTTGTCACCCAGCAATAGAACAGAGGATTTTGAGAGATTTAGGCCCCTGTCACCCAGGCACAGCAGGGGTTCATTCACAGCAAAAGTGGGAGACACACGGAGACACTGCAGCATGTAATCGCTCATGTGTGTCAGGCTGCTCAGAGGCAACGAAAAGCTGTCCTCTGTGGGAGGTGTATCGTCTGTGTCCTCTGTATACCCCCATCCACGCACCAGTGATGGCCATGAGCTGGTCTGGGTGCCACCCTGCTGTGAACATGGTTCCTCCTCCTGCATCTCCTCCTCCTCCTCATCCTCCAGAACTGTGCCCTGGCTGGACAATTGTGTACCTTGTGTTTGTGGGTGCAGGAACCCGCCCTCGGAGCCACTTGGGAATGACTGGCCAGAAACCCTACGAAATGATCCCTCTTCCTCCTCCTCCTCCTGTGCCACATCCTCTTCCATCATCGCCAGGAGCGTTTTTTCAAGGAGGCCTAGAAGTGGGATAGTAACGCTGAGAACGGCGTTATCGGCACTGGCCATGTTGGTGGAGTACTCGAAACAGCGCAACAAGGAACACAGGTCTCGCATGGAGGCCCAGTCATTGGTGGTGAAGTGGTGCTGTTCCGCCGAGCGACTCACTCGTGCGTGCTGCAGCTGAAACTCCACTATCGCCTGCTGCTGCTCGCACAGTCTGACCAGCATGTGCAAGGTGGAGTTCCACCTTGTGTGCACGTCGCATATGAGGCGGTGAGCGGGAAGGCCGAAGTTACGCTGCAGCGCTGACAGGCGAGCAGCAGCAGGGTGAGAACGCCGAAAGCACGCACAGACGGCCCGCACTTTATGCAGAAGCTCTGACATGTCGGGGTAATTTTTAAGGAATCTCTGCACTTGTGCCAGGCAAGGGATGTACGTCAAACCGGCTAGTCCCAGAGCTGCTACGAGATTTCGCCCATTATCGCACACCACCAGGCCGGGCTTGAGGCTGACTGGCACAAACCACTCATCGGTCTGTTGTTCAAGGCCCGTCCACAGCTCCTGCGCGGTGTGGGGTTTGACCCCAAACAGATAAGTTTTAAAACTGCCTGCTGTTGTTTACCCCTGGCTGTGCTAATGTTGGTGGTTGTGGCGAAAGCCACAGTATTTTGGAGGGGGCTGTTTGCCCGCCTCCTGCCCCAGGATTATGGCCCATACTAACTTTGAAGGAGAAGACAGACCGGCCGCGCAGCTTAAATCTGCGGAACTGTTTTGGGCAGAAAAGCCATGCTTGCGGCCGGCCAAATGTGACTTTCATGGAATTCGGGAACCCCTGCTCGGATCTGGGTGATTTTTGGATATGTTGTTCACCCAGATCAGAGCTATCCATGGATGTATACATTATGGGAATATGTGGGGTTTTGGGGTGTTTTCTGTGTTTGGGGGGAAAATGTGTGTTTTCTGTCTGTGAGTGATTAAGTTAGCCCATTACGTTTGGTAATTGTATTTTGTTGATTGCATCTCAGACAATGCCAGTGTGTTAGTTAATTGCGTCACAGACAATGCTTATTGTATTTTGTTGATTGTGTTACAGACAGAGGGAAGGGAATTTTGTGTATAATTGCTGGTAAGGTTTCAATACTGTAAATGCATGTGATTGGCTAAAATATAAACTGTCACAGTCTTTTACAAGGGCCCCAGGGGGAGTGTCCCTTGCTAGGAGACCTGCATAAAAGGCTGAAAAATAACCCATTAAAGAGCTGTGCTTAACCCTCAAGGGAAGTGTCGTCTCGTTCTTGCGTGAATTGGATTGTATGCTGATTGCCAGGAGTGTAAGCCGATTGTATGCTTTTCCTGTTCCGCGGTTTCCAGTGTTCGTGTAGTTTGCAGTTCGGCAGACTGGTGCTTGCAGTAGCTGCCTGTGCATTGGAAAGGGGAATATCGCCTAAATGGTTTTTAACCTCTTGTGTGCAAAACGGTCCGTTACAGTGGTGAAGGTGTTACGCTGACCGGATGAGGAGCTGGTAGAGGATGAGGAAGCAGGGTATGAGGAGGAAGCAATAGTAGGCAAACTGAAGCGCCCTGCAATCCTCGGTGGTGGAAGGACATGCGCCAAACTGCTATCCGCCTCAGGTTCAGCCGCCACTGCATTTACCCAGTGTGCTGTTATGGAGATTTAACGCCCCTGACCGTGCTTACTGGTCCCCGTATCCGTAGTCAGGTGCACCTTGCCACAGATGGCGTTGCGCAGTGCACACCTGATTTTGTCCCCTACTTGGTTGTGAAGGGAAGGGATGGCTCACCTTGAAAAGTAGTGGCAGCTGGGCAGGACGTACTGTGGGACAGCCCCTGCCATAAGGCCTTTAAAACTATCCGTCTCCACCAGACGGAATGACAGCATTTCAGAGGCAAGTAATTTAGAAATGCTGGCATTCAGGGCTAGGGATCGCGGGTGGGTAGGGTGGTACTTCCTCTTCCTCTCCAGCATTTGGGATATGGAGAGCTGAACGCTTCCGTGTGACATTGTGGAGATGCTTGGTGACCCAGGTGTTGGTGTTGCTGGCAGATCCTCTGTTTGTGGGGTGCCAGGTGGCACTGTCACTCCAGAGGTGGATGAAGAGGCCGCGACTGCAGCAGAAGAGGAAGCAGGAGGAGCCAGAAACATTTCTTGGTTTTTGAGGTGTCTACTCCACTGCAGCTCGTGATTTGCACTTAAATGCCTGGTCATGCAGGTTGTGCTCAGGTTGAGAACGTTTATGCCTCGCTTCAGGCTCTGATTGCACAGCGTGCAAACCACTCGTGTCTTGTCGTCAGCATATTGTCTGAAGAACTGCCACGCCAGGGAACTCCTTGGAGCTGGCTTTGGTCTGCTCGATCCCTTGCTGCGGTGGGCAGTAGGAGGCGTACTGTCTAGAGGACGGCCGCTCTGCTTTTGCACCCTGCTCCCTCTTCTGCTGTGCTGGTGGCTCTGTGCGACCACCACCTCTTCCTCCGAACTACATCGGTCACTCGCATGACCTTGATTCCATGTGGGGTCGAGGACCTCATCGTCCTCCACATCATCTTCCACCCAGTCTTCACCCCTGACTTCCTTGTCGGTCTGCACACTTTCAAAAGCCCCAGCAATTGGCACCTGTGTTTCGTCATCATCCGAGACGTGCTGCGATGGTCCTCCATGTACTCATCTTGAAAAATAAGTGGTTGGGCATCGGTGCACTCAATCTCTTCCACTTCTGGGGCAGAGCTAGGTGGATGGCCCTGGGAAACCCTGTCATCAAAAAGCAGAAGAGACTGCTGCATGACTTGGGGCTTAGACTGCTTGGCTGATTTGCAAGGGGGTGAGGTGAAAGACTGATGGACATCGGCTGCAGGTGCCAACTGTGGTCTTTCAGCAGGAGACTGGGTGGGAGACAATGTGAAGGAACTGAATCCACTGTCAGCAACCCAATCTACTATCGCCTGTACTTGTTCAGGCCTCACCATTCGTAGAGCAGCATTAGGCCCGACCAAATACCGCTGCAGGTTTTGTCGCCTACTTGCACCTGAGGAAGGGGTTTCACTTGTGCGTGTAGCTGGCACAGATCAACCACATCCTCTCCCTGCAACAGGAGCTCCACCAGCAGCACCACAACCTGGGCCACGTCCCTTATTTGACGCTCTCCTCAAATTTTTTAAATTTAGTATCTTGCCCTAAATGGGTGTTTAATTAATAGTAGAATAGAACGACAGTATGTAAAGGGTGTATCTCACACGGCCTGAACCAGACTAGGCCTCAATAAAAGATTTTTTTGCCCAAAATGGCTGTATTTCAAATGCCTATTTCAAACCCTTGTATGTAGAGGTAGTATCTCAGAGGGCCTGAACCTCTGTAGGCCTGAAGTAAATATATCTTTGCACAAAATGGCTGTATTTCAAATTGCTGTATTTCAAATGCCTAATTCAAACCCCTGTATGTAGAGGTGGTATCTCACAGGGCCTGAACCTCTGTAGGCCTGCAGTAAATATATCATTGCACAAAATGGCTGTATTTCAAATGCCTAATTCAAACCCCTGTATGTAGAGGTAGTATCTCAGAGGGCCTGAACCTCTGTAGGCCTGCAGTAAATATATCTTTGCACAAAATGGCTGTATTTCAAATGGCTGTATTCCAAATGCCTAATTCAAACCCCTGTATGTAGAGGTAGTATCTCAGAGGGCCTGAACCTCTGTAGGCCTGCAGTAAATATATCTTTGCCCAAAATGGCTGTATTTCAAATGGCTGTATTTCAAATGCCTAATTCAAACCCCTGTATGTAGAGGTAGTATCTCAGAGGGCCTGAACCTCTGTAGGCCTGCAGTAAATATATCTTTGCACAAAATGGCTGTATTTCAAATGGCTGTATTTCAAATGCCTAATTCAAACCCCTGTGTGTAGAGGGGGTATCTCACAGGGCCTGAACCAGTGTGGGCCTGAATTCAATATTGGTGCACCAAATGGCGGTATTTAAAATCTCTAAATGTAACCCAAATGTATTAAAGGTGTATCTCACAATGACATCTGCATCAAAGGCTGCCAACTAAATTTTTTGTGCCCAAATGAGTGTTTGTTTAAAAACTGAATTTGACAGCAGTATATAAGCCTGTAACTTTACACGTGCAAGGCCTGAAAATAGTCTTTTTTTGTCAAAAGTGTTTTTCAAACCCCAGAAAATGATGTGTGTATTTCTACCTTAAATTGCACACTGACTAATACAGATGTTCCAACCAAAATATATACCTCAACCATAGAATGAATCCTCATTCAAGTGATGCCCTAGCCTTTGGCAGTAAAATACATATATATAACCTACATAGAGAAATGCCAGACCGCTGGTACTAATTAATTCTTTATTACAAAAACACATTATAATTTAACAACATACATGATTAAAAGAATCAGTGCAGGAGATAAAAGAGCAACATCGCTGGAGGAGACATACAGTGGACAGAAGTCCCTATCCTTAACCATGATTAATCAAAAAGTTACATACATTAATTCATACATTGCAGGAAACAGGACAATTACCCATACTGAGTCTCCTCCAGGATGGCGCCATCCTGGAGGAGACTCAGTATGGGTAATTGTCCTGTTTCCTGCAATGTATGAATTCATGTATGTAACTTTTTGATTAATCATGGTTAAAGAGCTTCTGTCACCCCACTAAAGTCATATTTTTTTTTTGGGCTAGTTAAATTACTTATATTGCGATATATGAAAATATAATGGTCTTACTTACTTTGATTCAGCAGTTTCTTCTAAAAACGAAGTTTTATAATATGTAAATTAGGTCTCTACCAGCAAGTAGGGCGGCTACTTGCTGGTAGCAGCTGCAGAAAACCGCCCCCTCGTCGTGTTGATTGACAGGGCCAGCCAGGATCTCCTCCTCCGGCCAGCCCTGTCGGCATTTCAAAAATCGCGCGCCTGTGTTCATTCGGCGCAGGCGCTCTGAGATGAGGAGGCTCGCCTCCTCAGAACTCCCTCATTGCGCCTGCGCCGATGACATCACCGAAATAGAAGACGTCATCGGCGCAGGCGCACTGATGGAGTGCTGAGGAGGCGAGCCTCCTCATCTCAGAGCGCCTGCGCCGAATGAACACAGGCGCGTGATTTTTGAAATGCCGACAGGGCTGGCCGGAGGAGGAGATCCCGGCTGGCCCTGTCAATCAACACGACGAGGGGGCGGTTTTCTGCAGCTGCTACCAGCAAGTAGCCGCCCTACTTGCTGGTAGAGACCTAATTTACATATTATAAAACTTCGTTTTTAGAAGAAACTGCTGAATCAAAGTAAGTAAGACCATTATATTTTCATATATCGCAATATAAGTAATTTAACTAGCCCAAAAAAAAAAAAGACTTTAGTGGGGTGACAGAAGCCCTTTAAGGATAGGGACTTCTGTCCACTGTATGCCTCCTCCAGCGATGTTGCTCTTTTATCTCCTGCACTGATTCTTTTAATCATGTATGTTGTTAAATTATAATGTGTTTTTGTAATAAAGAATTAATTAGTACCAGCGGTCTGGCATTTCTCTATGTAGGTTATATACTAATACAGATGTTGTAGATTGCCAAAAAAGTCTTTTTTCGCTAACAGAATATGAAAGCTGTATATTTTAAACTTGAATTTAACACTTGCAGATCTGGAAAATACAGTTTTTTGGAAAAAAATTTGTGTTTTTAAAACCCCAGAAAATGATGGGTGTATTTCTACCTTAAATTGACACTGAATAATCCAGATGTTGTAGTTTGCCCAAAAAAGAATGGTGATTTGCAATGTCCCAAAAGCTCAGATGCAGTGCTGGTGCACTGAGCATGCATAAAATGGCCGCCGCCACCCACCTAACTAACAGAATTCTAAAAGTTAGTATATTTTGGTTAATGAGCTCAGGGCAGGGTAAAACGATAGTGCCCTGCACCCACACAACTATTTGTCTGTAGATCGCTGAGTTAGATTCTCTCCTATTCTCTCCCTGAAATCACAAGTCCAGCAGCATCCTCTCCCTACACTTGTAACAGCAGAGTGACGTGCAGCGCTATGTGACTCAAGCTTATATAGAGCCTGGGTCACATGCTGCTCTGGCCAATCACAGCCATGCCATGGCCCATTAGTAGGCATGGCTGTGATGGCCTCTTGGGGCAAGTCGCATGACGCTTGTTGATTGGCTGCTGTGCAGCCTATCAAAAAGCGCCAAGAAACCGCCGAACACCGAACCCGAACTTTTACGGAAATGTTCGGGTTCGGGTCCGGGGTCCAAAAATCCTAAAGTTCGGTACAAACCCAAACTTTACAGTTCGGGTTCGCTCAACCCTACTGGAGACCCAAGCCGGGTCCAGAGCTTTCCCCATGCCAGCTGGCATGGCGGAGGCGGCAGGAGTTACCACTCCGACGCCCAGGAAGCATAGCTCCTTTGCAGGACTTAATCCTATTGTGCCTAAAGAGGTGACGGCCCAAGCTAGGAACATGTGGTAATACAAGCGGGCCATCGAGGACAGGGCCATCCTAGTCTGGGACAGGCCGCAGCCTCGAGATCCTCTCCTGTAGCGGAGGAAGGGCTAAGTGGTCTGGTTCTTGGTCCAGCGAGGCAGTGGTTTCCTCCTGCATTAAAAAACTAGCAGAGAGCTCTTAGTGGGACGCCGTTCCGTGAAGCGTCACTATTGACCACAGGCAAGATACAGCCTATACAAGGGGGATGTGGTGAAATACACCCCCATGGAGTCCCTCCAAGAGCCATTTGCCATCGCTGTGGTCCTTATGGGAAAGCCTCTAGTACCCCTGACAGCACATGGCCGGATGACCCAGCTGCAACTGGACTGGTGCACTGTCTGCTAGAGTCAGCAGATGGTGTGCTCCGCTTCCGAGAACGACCTCAGCCAGAGTCGGAGCCACTCATCCCAGGACTACCTGCGCCCCCAATAAAGATGGCTTTACAGTTCACCCGGCAGTCGTTTTGCGGCGAACTATGCTCGTTCGCGGTTCGCCGCATATGGCGATGTCCGCTGGCGCCATTTTCTTTTACATTGTGAAAAACTTTGACCCATGACACATCCATCAGGTGGTACAAGACAGCCAATTGAGACGTTTCAGCACATGGACATACCCCCTACCTTATAAATAAACCCGATCTGGCGCCATTTTACATTCAGTCTTTTGCCAGTGTAGGGAGAGGTTGCTGTGTGGAGCAGGGACAGACTGTTAGGTCCTTTTAAGGACTGGTATAGGTGTGCTATCGATAGGTGTGACTTACAGAGGGGTGTGATATACTTATAATATACCTTCTAACATAGAAAGTATATATTAGTGCATTTGTATTGTGCAGCAGTTGTGTGCGTTTCTGCTGCGATACTGCAGCTATACAGAGGGGAAAATGCTCTTGGAACAAATAATTTCAACTGGTGTGATATACCAGTTGCCCCCCCAAAAAATAGATTGAGGCAGGGGTGTAATATACCAATAATATACTTTCTATATAGTGCATTTGGGTAGTGCAGCATTTGTTTGCGGTTCTGCTGCATTACCGCAGCTACACAGAGTGACAAACGCTATTGGAACAAATAATTTCAACTGGTGTGATATACCAGTTGCCCCCAAAAAGCTGATTGAGGCATGGGTGTGATATAACTTCTTCCACAAATGCTGCTCTTCTATAGGGACTTTTGTCACAGGGTCATTTGAAAATGACAGGCAGAGGAAGAGGCAAGGCCATTCCGCAAGGGTGGTAGGGGTCGGGCAGGTGCACCAGGCCGGAGCCTAAGTGGGAAGTTGCAGAAGGTGCGTGCGATTACGTCAAAGGACGCACCAGAGTTGGTTGAGTGGCTCACTCAGCATTCCGCTTCTGCACACTTTCTGCTGTGTGCACCCCCAAAGACCCCACCACCACCACCATATCCCCTCCGCTCGAGTCAAAGGAATTATTTTCCCATCCATTACAAGACCTTACCGATGCGCAGCCATTATTGGCATCGGATCAGGAAGAGGAGGTATCAACGGTCGCCACCCAGCAGTCTGACGACAGTACCCAGATCAGCCCAAGGAGGGTGGTTCCCGCTGTTGCTGCCTACTACGATATCTCTAATGTCAGTGGTGGTGAAGGTGACGATGATGACATGTCGATGGACGTCACGTGGGTGCCCACAAGAGTGGAAGAGGAGGGGAGATAAGAGGGAGAGACGGAGCAGCAGATAATGAGAAGGAGGAGAAGCAGGCAGAACTTACAGTGCACAGGAGGCAAAAAGCAGACTGCTAATGTATCTGCAACGAGACATCCACCATGCAAGGTCACATCTGGTGCTCCCAGGACACCGGCACATGGCTCGGCAGTGTGGGCTTTTTTTAACGTGTGAGCTGCTGACAATAGTGTTGCCATCTGCAGCCTGTGCTGTCAACACATAAGTCGCGGTAAGCCCAACACTCACCTTGGGACGACCGCCTTAAGAAGGTACCTGGCCTCCCATCACCGAGCCCAGTGGGAGCAACACCGTCAGAACCCACAAAGCCACACTCCCGGCACTCCACGTCCTGCCTCTTGTCCTTCCCCTCTCTCCTCCCATTTGTCCTCCACTCCACCTTCCACCGTGCCATCGTCACGTTCATCTGGCAAAAAGCAGGCTTCCGTGGCCCAAATGTTTGAGCGTAAAAAGATGATGATGCCGGATAACCCTCTTGCCTAATAATGGGTGACTGCTGGCTTGTCAGAACTGCTAGCCCGCCAAACTGGTGGACTCAGAGGCCTTTAAAAAATTTGTGGCCATTGGCACACCGCAATGGAAGGTCCCCGGAAGGAAATATTTCTCCCAGAAGGGCATCCCAGAGCTATATGGCCACATTCAGCGGAAAGTGAATGTATTTCTGGCACACAGTGTCGGTGCCAAGATACACCTGACCACAGACACGTGGTCTATCAAACACGGGCAGGGAAAGTACATAACTTTTACTGCCCACTGGGTGAAGCTTCTGACGGCCGTCAAGCATGCAACCCGTGGCACCCGTGTGGATTTGGTGTTATCGCCACAGATTGCATGCAGGCCTGCCTCTTCTTCTCCTCATCCTACTCCATCCTCCGTCTCCTCCTTGGCTGACTTCTCCTTTTCCATTGCTACCGCCTCTTCCTCTGCTCCCCAGAACCTATTCCACGTGCCAGGTGAGACGTTGCCATGCTGTGCTGCGGCTATTGTGCCTGGAAGCCAAGAGCCACACTGGTCCTGCACTCCTTTCAGCTTTGCGGTCACAGGCCAATCAATGGCTAACCCTGCTCAATTTGACAGTTGGTAAAGTGGTGTGCGACAATGGTGCCAATCTGCTGAGCGCGCTCAAACAGGTCAAAATGACACACGTGCCATGCATGGCACACGTACTGAACTTAGTCGTGCAGCGATTCATTGCAAAATACCCCGGGGTCCAGGATGTCTTGCGGCAGGCCAGGAAAATCTCTGGCCATTTTAGAAGATCTTACATGGCCACGGCTCGCCTTGCTGACGTTCAGCGGCGACACCACCTGCCCGTCAGACGTCTGATTTGTGATTACCCGACGCGATGGAACTCCACCTTGTATATGCTTGATAGGCTGCTCCAGCAAAAACGTGCAGTTAACAACTACCTGTACAAACTCTGCAGCAGGACAGGTTCTGGGAGCTTGTTTTTCTTTCACAGCGCCAGTGGCTGCTCATGCACGACGCATGCATACTTCTGCAGCCATTTGATGAGATCACCAAACTGGTCAGTCGCAGCCAGGGCGCCATCAGTGACATCGTACTTTACGCCTTCTTTCTGGATTGTGCATTGCGTCGTGTTGCTATTGATCAAGCTGTCGAGGACCAGAAGCAGGAAGATGAGGAAGTCGCAATGCTGGATGAATTCCCAGGGGGTGCTACTCCATCTGAGACAAGTCAACAGGATTCTGAAAAGGAGTCAGAGAAGAATGGTGTCGGGGCGGAGGAGGAGCACGAAGAGTATGCTTTAAACTTTTCTGGGATCCCTGGTGTTGTCCGTGGCTGGAGGGAGGAGACCGAGGACGACATTATCCTGGACGATGAGGAGGAGCCAGGCCACTCCACCGCTTCCAGTTTAGTGCAAATGGGGGCCTTCATGCTCCAGTGTTTGAAGAGGGACCCCTGTATAAAAAGCATAAAGGGCAAGGACCAGTACTGGGTGGCAACGTACTTAGACCCCCAGTACAAAAACAAAATGGCGGCCATGTTACCAGCATCACAGAGGGCTGTCAGTATGCAGCACTTCCAGGCCTTGCTTTGAGAAATGCTGCATTCTGCTTTTGCGGGCGCTGGTAGAGGAATTTCCACTCACAGAGAAACAGTTGCGGGTACCAATCCAAGAGCGCATGCAAGAAGAGGGCGGTTTGAAGATGTGTTGGTCACTTCGGGTATGAGATCATTCTTGCAGCCAACCCATCGACAGCCGCCCTCTGGATCCAGCCTCAGGGAACGCCTAGACCAACAGGTGTCCGACTACATCGGGTTAACGGCCGATGTGGACGCTTTGAGAAGCGAGGAACCCCTGGACTACTGGATGTGCAGGCTTGACCTGTGGCCAGAGCTGGCACAATTTGCCATGGAACTCTTGGCTTGCCCCTCGTCCAGTGTCCTGTCCGAAACGACGTTCAGCTCAGCAGGGGGGATCGTGACCAATAAGTGCACTCGCCTAGCTCACGAGAGTGTGGACTACCTCACATTTATAAAAATGAATAAGGCATGGGTCTCAGAGGAATTCAACACCTGTGACGACCACGTTTAATTGAATTTCCTCATGCCAGCCCACACATATCCTACAACACCAAGAACAAAGAATGGTCCGTGTCTTATGTAAATAATGAGGCATAAAAGGCCTTTTCTGTCCGTTGAATGCCTAATGTTTTGGGCCTCGGAGGAATTTAACACCTGTGACGACCACGTGTTTCAACTATTATCATTAGGGTTTTTTTCAAGAGGGGGGATTTCGTTAGCCATGTTTTTAATCCAATTTCATATTTTTAGTTCTTTTAAACATATGTATTTGACCTGTATTTGTACTGGCCTTCAGTAAAATTGATATCCATTTGACCGTCTAATATACCTCCAGCCACATAATCACTTGATCTTTTATGTACGGTGAATGCATAATTTTCGGGGCCTGTAAATACACTGGCCTGCAGTAAAATTGATATCCAATGACCATGTAATCTACCTCCAGCCACATACTTGTTCTTTTCTGTCTGCTGAATGCATAATTTTTGGGGCCTGTAGTCCACTGGCCTGCTGTAAAATTGATATCCGATGATAGTGTAATCTACCTCCAGCCACATAGTTACTTTTTCTTTCCTGTCCGCTGAATGCATAATTTTTGGGGCCTGTAGTCCACTGGTCTGCTGTAAAATTGATATCCAATGACCGTGTAATCTACCTTCAGCCACATACTTACTTGTTCTTTCTGTACGCTGAATGCATAATTTTTGGGGCCTGTAGTCCACTGGCCTGCTGTAAAATTCATATCCAATGACCGTGTAATCTACCTCCAGCCACATACTTACTTGTTCTTTTCTGTACGGTGAATGCATAATTTTTGGGGCCTGTAGTCCACTGGCCTGCTGTAAAATTGATATCCAATGACTGTGTAATCTCCAGCCACATACTTACTTGTTCTTTTCTTTCTGCTGAATGCATAATTTTTGGGGCCTATAGTCCACTGGCCTGCTGTAAAATTGATATCCAATGACCGTGTAATCTACCTCCAGCCACATACTTACTTGTTCTTTTCTTTCTGCTGAATGCATAATTTTTGTGGCCTGTAGTCCACTGGCCTGCTGTAAAATTCATATCCAATGACCATGTAATCTACCTTCAGCCACATACTTACTTGTTCTTTCTGTACGCTGAATGCATAATTTTTGGGGCCTGTAGTCCACTGGCCTGCTGTAAAATTCATATCCAATGACCATGTAATCTACCTCCAGCCACATACTTACTTGTTCTTTTCTGTATGGTGAATGCATAATTTTTGGGGCCTGTAGTCCACTGGCCTGCTGTAAAATTGATATCCAATGACTGTGTAATCTCCAGCCACATACTTACTTGTTCTTTTCTTTCTGCTGAATGCATAATTTTTGGGGCCTATAGTCCACTGGCCTGCTGTAAAATTGATATCCAATGACCGTGTAATCTACCTCCAGCCACATACTTACTTGTTCTTTTCTTTCTGCTGAATGCATAATTTTTGGGGCCTGTAGTCCACTGGCCTGCTGTAACATTGATATCCAATGACCGTGTAATCTACCTCCAGCCACATACTTACTTGTTCTTTTCTTTCTGCTGAATGCATAATTTTTGGGGCCTGTAGTCCACTGGCCTGCTGTAAAATTCATATCCAATGACCATGTAATCTACCTCCAGCCACATACTTACTTGTCTTTTCTGTACGGTGATTGAATAAGTGTTGGGGCCTCTGAGGAATTCAACACCAGTGGCTACCACGTGTTATCGAATTTCAACTATTATCATTAGGGGATTTTTCAAGAGGGTTGATTTCGTTAGCCATGTTTTTAATCCAATTTTATATTTTTAGTTATTTTAAACATATGTATTTGACCTGTATTTTTACTGGCCTGCAGTAAAATTGATATCCATTGACTGTGTAATATACTTCCGGCCACATAATCACTTGATCTTTTCTGTCCGGTGAATGCCTAATGTTTGAGGCCTGTAGTCCAGTGGCCTACAATAAAAATTGTATCCATTGATTGCATAATGTACCTCGAGCCACAAAATCAGAATTTCTTTTATGTCAGGTGAGTGCCTAATTTTTAAGGCCCGTACTCCCGTGGCCTAAAATAACATTCTTCTAGGCTCCAACAGGGCACATTTCAGAGAATTTCCCTTTAAGACGCATAAAAATGTCCCCTGATTAAGATACATATTATTTGTTGGAATTTTTGTCATTGATCCTCCTCTAGTATGTCACTGTCCATGTTGTGGGACTATTTGTGCACTTCTACTAAGTATTTGGTGGCTGCAAATATGAGCTGAAGGTTTTTCAGGTTTGCCTGCCATTAAAGTGAATGGGGCCCACCGCGAACTTGCGGTTCGCGAACATTTGATTGCTTTCGCGCGATTGCGTTCGCGAACCGTCCAGGACGATGTTCGTCCATCACTGGCCCCCAAAGCCAAGTCATCAACTGGGATGTGTATCCAGCACTTCATTTACCTTCAGTCTGACAGTGATAACCTACCAGTTACCCTGGAAGATGGAGTCGGCCATGAGAAGAGCAGCCCAAGATTCACCCCCACGTGAGGAGGACTATTTGCCAGCACCCTTACAGCCGGAGGTGCTGGATCCTTTTGGAATGGTAGGAGCGTCTGCATCTTTCAAACAGAAAGTCTATAAGGAGCACTACCACCCTGACACTACCCAGAAGTGACAGCAGGTGTCATCAGAGCACCACTGTAGCTGCACATATGGATTTCAAAAGGCAGGACCAACCTTTGATGAGCTTTTCCAGCAGCACTAGCAGCGAGGAGGATCTGAGGTCCTTCCTCTAAGGTGCCTCTATCAGCATCATCTTTATTTAAAGAACCAGTGATTTCTGGGAGCCACTTCGTGGACTGGACCTGAAGGGTCAGGGCCTGTTGGCATTTTTTCTGTTTTCACATTTCAGATTACCCTTGTTTTTGCCCTCAACCAGATGGCCATGTAAGTCAGGACTCCCCCCAACTATCTTCTACCCCCAAGTTGCGCCCAACAGCGCCCATTCCTTTTTTTCCCCCTTTTCAGGTTAAGTGGGAGCCCCCTTTTGCCAAAAAGGTTCTAATGATCTGTTCTGCTATTCTTATACCCACGTGGATTACAAATGATTTTGCCATCTCATGGGGATTACAAATATTACCTTATTTGGATTACAATTAAAGGGGTTGTCCGGGTTCAGAGCTGAACCCGGACATACCCTTATTTTCACCCCGGTAGCCCCCCTGAGGTTAGCATCGGAGCATCTCATGCTCCAATGCGCTCCCAAGCTTTGCGCTAGATTGGCACGAGCTCTTTTGTTTATCAAAACACACTGCTGGGCGGACACCTCTGCCCGTCAGTGTGTTCGGTGACGTTACCGGCTTTGATGGGCCGGCTTTAGCGCTGCCCTAGCCGTTTTACTGGCTACGGCAGCGCTAAAGCCGCCCATCAGTGTCACTGGGCTTCCTGCCAGCCCCATGGAACTCCTAAAAATGCCTTTTCCCTGCGCGATTTAGCGCAGGGCAAAAGAGAGCATCGGAGCATGAACTGCTCCGATGCTCAACGCAGGGGGGCTGCCGGAGTAAAAATTGAGGTTTTTCCGGGTTCAGTTCTGAACCCGGACAACCCCTTTAATGATTTCCTATGGATTACAAAAGACTCTTTTGCACTTAAAGTACCCGTTCTGTGCACTTTTTCTCCAAGTACTAAAGAAAAGGACTCACATGTGATTTTATTGCAATGTGAATTTATTACATTATTGCACTTGATTGCATTGAATATGTGCCTTGAATATTTGCCTTATCTATTTTACACTGTGATTTACAATAATCTTTTTCAGGTTGAGCAACGTTCAAGCATATCGTACCCATTGTGTGTGTTCTGTTATAGGTGCCACAATGTGATTATATGCACTTTTTGCATGGACTCTGCACTTTATACCGTTAGCCAGATAGTCAGCACCTTACTTCTTTGCTTTTATGGACTGCCTCTGAGAACGTTATTATACATCACAAGCAAGTCTAACATCATTAATGCTCATTATGGACTGCCTCTGAGGACGCTAAATACTAATGGTTCTTACTTGACCTTGTGTTAGCTAGCTAGGTATTGTACCATATTTTATTGCTACACAGGGGGAACCAAGTGGTAAGTCACAAGCAGATCTAAGGTCGTCAAGGGTAACCCGCTGCTATTATGTGTCTGGAGAGATTAGAGAGCTCGGTCTCATCCTCCTAATTGTTATATGTTCTTAGGGATTGTGATTAGCCAAGGTTATTTATTCTTAGGTCTTGTGCGTCGCCAAGCCAAGAAATATGTATGAAGCTACCCGGTCGGTCATCAAGGTGACGAAGCGTAAAGCATTTCTAGACCTTGGTGCTAGGAAGGGAATACAGGATGAAGCCACCCTTCTGTTTGCGGGTGTATCATGACATGTGGAGGGATTACAGTATATGACACCCCCACACTCCATATACGACTATGGCCATGTCGTGGAGTATTGAGCGCTGTGAGGGATGAGAATCCATTTTGTATAAACATGTCCTCCATCTTGTGCATATGTGGAAAATTTATGAACCAGATGGCAGGATGTAGGGAGTCTTTGTGTATATAGTTAAAATGTGTTCTAGATACAAGGCCAAGGTAAGCAGATCCCTTGCTCCCCTTATCAGAGTTTGACATACAAGAGAGAGTTATGTTCCTTCTGAGTTTCGGGATGTACTGCTGAAGAATGTCAACTTTGAGATAAGATGCTGCAGAAACTTTTTAATTATTAGAATTCTGTTAGTATGGTGCGGAAGTATTGCCTTTTATGAATAATGAATCAATTCATTAGTTTCGCTTTCCACCCCTTTAGTGGTGTGCCAGATTTGTCTGTGATTATGTGTAGTATTATAAAAATGTATGCTTGTGTGGAATACATTAGAGAGAATTTGATTCAGAAAGTGTGTCTGTCAGCTCTTTGTGGCTCATAAAGAAAACTTCAATTGGGACCCCGACAATTATAGAAGAAGGGGTTTCTGCCCCAACAGCGCTTAGTGCAGTAAATTAATATATTTGGTTCGTCGGTTCGATGCAAGAGGGAAAACCGTGGTTAGACACCCTACTCAGGCAGGAATCTATAGGTAGCCCTCTTTTATGTAAGTCTATGTATGTGTATTTTCATGCAGCACTTAACATTTTCCCTGGAACCCTTAGAGTATATACACTGCTCAAAAAAATAAAGGGAACACTTAAACAACACAATGTAACTCCAAGTCAATCACACTTCTGTGAAATCAAACTGTCCACTTAGGAAGCAACACTGAGTGACAATCAATTTCACATGCTGTTGTGCAAATGGGATAGACAACAGGTGGAAATTATAGGGAATTAGCAAGACTCCCCCAATAAAGGAGTGGTTCTGCAGGTGGTGACCACAGACCGCTTCTCAGTTCCTATGCTTACTGACTGATGTTTTGGTCACTTTTGAATGCTGGCGGTGCTTTCATTCTAGTGGCAGCATGAGACGGAGTCTACAACCCACACAAGTGGCACAAGTAGTGCAGCTTATCCAGGATGGCACATCAATGCGAGCTGTGGCAAGAAGGTTTGCTGTGTCTGTCAGCGTAGTGTACACAGCATGGAGGCGCTACCAGGAGACAGGCCAGTACATCAGGAGACGTGGAGGAGGCCGTAGAAGGGCAACAACCCAGCAGCAGGACCGCTACCTCCGCCTTTGTGCAAGGAGGAACAGGAGGAGCACTGCCAGAGCCCTGCAAAATGACCTCCAGCAGGCCACAAATGTGCATGTGTCTGCTCAAATGGTCAGAAACAGACTCCATGAGGGTGATATGAGGGCCCGACGTCCACAGGTGGGGGTTGTGCTTACGGCCCAACACCGTGCAGGACGTTTGGCATTTGCCAGAAAACACCAAGATTGGCAAATTCGCCACTGGTGCCCTGTGCTCTTCACAGATGAAAGCAGGTTCACACTGAGCACATGTGACAGACGTGACAGAGTCTGGAGACGCCATGGAGAACGTTCTGCTGCCTGCAACATCCTCCAGCATGACCGGTTTGGCATTGGGTCAGTAATCGTGTGGGGTGGCATTTCTTTGGAGGGCCGCACAGCCCTCCATGTGCTCGCCAGAGGTAGCCTGACTGCCATTAGGTACCGAGATAAGATCCTCAGACCCCTTGTGAGACCATATGCTGGTGCGGTTGGCCCTGGGTTCCTCCTAATGCAAGACAATGCTAGACCTCATGTGGCTGGAGTGTGTCAGCAGTTCCTGCAAGACGAAGGCATTGATGCTATGGACTGGCCCGCCCGTTCCCCAGACCTGAATCCAATTGAGCACATCTGGGACATCATGTCTCGCTCTATCCACCAACGTCACGTTGCACCACAGACTGTCCAGGAGTTGGCAGATGCTTTAGTCCAGGTCTGGGAGGAGATCCCTCAGGAGACCGTCCGCCACCTCATCAGGAACATGCACAGGCGTTGTAGGGAGGTCATACAGGCACGTGGAGGCAACACACACTACTGAGCCTCATTTTGACTTGTTTTAATGACATTACATCAAAGTTGGATCAGCCTGTAGTGTGTTTTTCCACTTTAATTTTGAGTGTGACTCCAAATCCAGACCTCCATGGGTTGAAAAATTTGATTTCCATTTTTTTATTTTTGTGTGATTTTGTTGTCAGCACATTCAACTATGTAAAGAACAAAGTATTTCAGAAGAATATTTAATTAATTCAAATCTAGGATGTGTTATTTTTGTGTTCCCTTTATTTTTTTGAGCAGTGTATATATATATATATATATATATATACCCTAAGCACAAGCCGAGGGTGGCTTGACTTTTAAGTAAGGGGATATGTAATGCCCCAGAGGTGCATTATCACTTCCGCACCCTGCTACTGTCTTCTATGGTTAACTACGTGTCATCCTATGCAGTGGCGTGCCTAGGGTTCTTTCTATGCCCCCCCCCCCAATACTTTGAAGAATTGTACCCCCTCACAGTAGTATTGCCTTCATTGTACAACCTTCACAGTAGTTTTGTCCAGATATGTGCCTCCTCACGGTAGTTATGCCCACACTGTACCCCCTCAGTATTTATGCCCTCACTGTTCAACTTTCACAGTAGATGGGCCTGACACAAGTTTGATCAAAATGTGTGCTAAGAGCTTCCATTTTTCCATTTATAGTAGGTATAATACCACTTTAATTTAAATCGAAATTTCTTGTAGGGTAGCACCTCTTTTAGACTGAGCAACGCCCATCTGCCTGGAGCTTCTGAGCAGAGTACAAATGTAGCTAGTTCCTACACTGTACTGAATATGTAGGCTTAGATAAGTCCAAGAGAGGCGGTAAATTAGTGTTAGGTACCCATCTGTGGAAGCCACCTTGACGCCTGGTAGATAGGCCTGACAAAAATTTGATCAAAATGTGCGCTAAGAGCTTCCATTTTTCCATTTATAGTAGGTATAATACCACTTTAATTTAGAATGATCCCCATTTCTCACCTCTATTGTTTGTATGTGTAAAGTTGTGCAGCCATTTTTTTATCAACCATGTTTGCTTTATGGATATGCACCTGTGACTATGAATATGAATGTGCTAGTCTAAATTTCTTGTAGTATATATTGAGGGTAGCACCTCTTTTAGACTGAGCAACGCCCATCTGCCTGGGGCTTTTGAGCAGAGTACAAATGTAGTTAGTTCCTACACTGCCCTGAAAATGTAGGCTTAGATAAGTCCAAGAGAGGCGGTAAATTAGTGTTAGGTACCCGTCTGCGGAGGTCACCTTGACGCCTGGTAGATGGGCCCGACACAAGTTTGATCAAAATGTGTGCTAAGAGCTTCCATTTTTCCATTTATAGTAGGTATAATACCACTTTAATTTAAATCGAAATTTCTTGTAGGGTAGCACCTCTTTTAGACTGAGCAACGCCCATCTGCCTGGAGCTTCTGAGCAGAGTACAAATGTAGCTAGTTTCTACACTGTACTGAATATGTAGGCTTAGATAAGTCCAAGAGAGGCGGTAAATTAGTGTTAGGTACCCGTCTGTGGAAGCCACCTTGACGCCTGGTAGATGGGCCCGACAAAAATTTGATCAAAATGTGCGCTAAGAGCTTCCATTTTTCCATTTATAGTAGGTATAATACCACTTTAATTTAGAATGATCCCCATTTCTCACCTCTATTGTTTGTATGTGTAAAGTTGTGCAGCCATTTTTTTATCAACCATGTTTGCTTTATGGATATGCACCTGTGACTATGAATATGAATGTGCTAGTCTAAATTTCTTGTAGTATATATTGAGGGTAGCACCTCTTTTAGACTGAGCAACGCCCATCTGCCTGGGGCTTTTGAGCAGAGTACAAATGTAGTTAGTTCCTACACTGCCCTGAAAATGTAGGCTTAGATAAGTCCAAGAGAGGCGGTAAATTAGTGTTAGGTACCCGTCTGCGGAGGTCACCTTGACGCCTGGTAGATGGGCCCGACACAAGTTTGATCAAAATGTGTGTTAAGAGCTTCAATTTTTTCATTTTTCCATTTACAGTAGGTATAATACCACTTTAATTTAGAATGATCCCCATTTCTCAGCTCTATTGTTTATATATGTAAAGTTGTGCAGCCTTTTTTTTTTCATCAGCCATGTTTGCTTTATGGATATGCACCTGTGACTATGAATATGAATGTGCTAATCTAAATTTCTTGTAGTAGTAGTAGCAACTTTCACAGTAGTTATGCTCACATTGTGCCCGCTTAAAGTACTTATCCCTTCATTGTGCCCTCTTCACAGTAGTTATGCCCTCATTGTGCCCCCCTCACAGAAGTTATGCACTCTCTGTGCCCCTTTCACAGTAGTAATGCCCTCGTTGTGCCCCCTCACAGTAGTTATGCCCTCTCTGTGCCCCTTTCACAGTAGTAATGCGGCCCATTGTGCCCCCTTCATAGCACACTCTGTGCCCTATAACAGATATGCCCACCCCTCCACAGGAATAATACCCTCTGTGCCCCCTTTATAGTAATAATTACCATTGTGCACCCTTCATATTAGTAATACCCACTGTGCCCCCTATATAATAGTAATGCCCATTGTGCCCCCTTCATAGTAGTAATGCCCATTGTGCCTCCGTCACAGTAATAATGGCCACTCTGTGCCCCATAACAGTTATACCCACCCCCTTCACAGAAGTAATGCCCTCTGTGGCCCTTTGTAATAGTAATGCCCTCTGTGCCCCCTTTATAGTAGTAATGCCCTCTGTGCCCCATTCATAGTAATAATGCCCATTGTGTCCCCTCCACAGAAGTAATGCCCTCTGTGCTCCTTTGTAGTAGTAATGCCCTCTGTGCCCCCTTTGTAGTAGTAAAGCCCTCTGTGCCCCCTCCATAGTAGCAATGACCTCTGTGGCCCCTCCATAGTAGCAATGACCTCTGCGTCCCCACCATAGTAGCAATGACGTCTGTGGCCCCTTCATAGTAGCAATCCCCTCTGTGTTAAAAACAAAACATATCAAAAACACAACTACTCACCTTGTCCTGTTCCTGATGCTCACATCCAGCTCTCCTCTGCAGACACAGAGCGCTCTGCAGGTCTGTGTGGGAGGAGCTTAGGCAGATTCCAAGGCAGCAGGCTCCCCCCACCCAGTCCAGAAGCGATCTGTGTCTTCAGGCTGAATGGTGGAAGATTCAGCCAGCAGACACAGATCAGCCACTGGCTCTGTACAAGCACTGAACTCATAACTTTTACTTTCTTCTCCTCCAAACAAAGCTCCGAGTCCGCCCCTTTGGTCACATGACATCCTGACATGTCCTTCCCACCTCTCCTGCACTGCTGAGCTCCACCCCCTCCTTGCACCCCACTGTACGCCAGCCTCTTCTGAACGATAAATCTATAAAGCATTATCTGTCAGTGCCATTCATAGTATTGTACAGCTGATGATATCCACTGCTGTTTCCAGACTGCGTCCAGCCTCTTGTATCCCACCAGGTTCTATCAGCACCTGCAACGTCTCCACATCACAGCATGTACCACACTCGCCCGTCACTTACCCGTCCTGTATCAAAAAGCAGCTAAGCACATTCCCAACTATCGGCCATTACTTTGCTGGGAAATGCATCTTGGGAAATGTTGTTTCAGTGTCAACCAGTAGTGCGTGCATCTTACTTGGAAAGACTACATTGTCCATAATGCAAAGTTACAGAGAGCGCAGTGATTGGTCGCCGCTCTGTAGAGGCTGTGCGGTGGCGCATAAGTTGTATGTGAGGTGTGGCAGGCATGAGATATATATATATGGCGCTGTCTATGCCCAGTAAGTTTGCTGCCTGGAGTGCAAAATGTGTATTTATATTTCCTATTTTGCAACTGTTAGTGTTCACATGTAATATGCCTGATTCACCAGCAGGTGGCAGAAAACATGGCAGACTTACAGGTACATAGAATTGAGCTTTCTCTTCCATTCTAACACCCCCCCTCTGTGGTGTGGTGGGCGTGTCCCACTTTCTGCAGGGAGGGTGGAGTTCTAGTTAGAAGTCATTTTAGCTTACCCCCTTCTAGCAGAAGGTTTAGCTTACCCCCTTCTAGGGGAAGGTCTAGCTTGCCCCCTGCACAGCAGAGGTAGAGAGCAACAGATGTAGCAGATTTGCCTGCCAGTTTTGTTCATGCCAAAGCCTGCTGGAAACCAAGACAAAGTCTGTAAATTGATTGGAGAAACGTTTATTGAAAGTAAAGCTGTTATCAACTTCATCACAAGCTCTGGACTCCATTTATTTCATCATCCCCTTCATCAACAAACCCCCTTTTCATTGCTACAGAGCCAACGCCTAGGGTCCAACGTATCCAGGTAGGACACTGTGACACGTGCATCACCCTAAGGGACATTATAGGCTACCCTACACCACTCTGGAATTTCTATACCTGGGTACCATCTACAGTATCACTAAAACGGGGCCTGTGCCCTTTTTGCTTAACTGCCACTGGCGTGAAGAAAAACAAGTACTTTTTCCTCCTAAATGGCCCTGGGAGGAGGCGCCCACCACACAGGCACAGACAGTGAGCCCTAACCTAGAACCCAGCCCACTTTCCCTACCTACTTGCAGTGAAAGACCTAGGTAGCAAAACTGCAACTGATCAACAGTCCCTATGCTACTTACACGCAGAGTCAGACAAACAACAAAGACAAGCACAATACTCGTATAGTTGTATGTAAATGAGTCAGAATCAGACAAGCTATGCAGTACAAAATAATAGACAGAGAGTGGTCAGAAGACAAGCCGAGATGAGAAGCAAATGGACAAAGCAATACCAAACGAGAGACAGAGAGTGGTTAGAAGACAAGTCGAGATCAGAACCAAATGGACAATGCAGTAACAAATGAGAGACAGAGCGTGGTCAGAAGACAAACCGGGGTCAGAGCCCGGACAAGCCTGGACAGGTAAGTATGTTACAAATAGGTTATCTATTTGATTAAGGTCACTTTAACATGGTTAGTATTTGGTTAGTATTTTTCATCAGTATTTGTGAGCCAAAACTAGGATGGGTCCGAAATATGGAGCATCTCACTTTACATAATCTCCCTAACACGTGTTGGGACTTTATATATTTTATTTACATTTGGTCACTAGGACCATAGGTGTCCCTAGGTTAACACGTGTTACTAATATAATATAAAATTTAACGTTTATTTGGTGTCCATAAAATACTAGAACTCTATAGTTAAAAATATCAGCTTTGCCTGCTTAATATGTATAGATAATTATAATAGGTCTGTTTGTTTTGTAATCCACTAGAGGGCACTCTTCACTAGTATCTGTTAAATTCTCTATCTAGAGGAGGCGCATGCGCGAGGCTTGCCGAGAAGACATGTCTTGGTGAGCTCCGCTCCGCTCGCCGGAGAAATCCCACAATAGCGCCGCCTTCACGGCTCCACCAGCTCATAAAACCGAATGCAGGGGACACCGAAGATGACCCGCAACAAGGGGAGGAACAAAATCCTGAATACCCCTGCCCCGTCGCAGACATTCCCGGAGATGTTCCGGCAGTCCAGAGAGACCATCATGGCGGACCCCTCCTCACCTCCGGCCAGTCCAGCTTCATCCTCAGAGGGAGGACAGCCAACGATTGCAAGCCTCACAGATTCAGGTCAGGCTACTTTATATAAAAACATAGCCACCCTGTTTAAAGCAGAACTTTCACAAGCTGTAGAAGAATTTTCCCGCCAAATACAGGACTTGGGGAACCGGGTCTCTGAGTTAGAGTCCCGGACTGATGACATATCAGACGCCATTAGCGCTGACCGGGAGGACATTAACTCTCACGCAGCTCAATTGGCAGCCCTGGAACTTAAAATAGAGGACCTGGAGAACAGATTCAGAAGAGGGAATCTGCGAGTCAGAGGCCTCCCTGAATCGTTCCAGGAACTACAGGCCACCATGACTACGCTATTTGGGGCTCTCTTACCCCAGGCTGAACCGTCACAGCTGCGGATGGACAGAGTTCATAGGGCCCTGGGTAAACCCAGAACAGCAGACCTACCAAGTGACATTGTTCTTAAGTTTCACTACCCTGAGGTGAGAGATCAGGTGCTAGCAGCTGCACGCAATCGACCTGAATTGCCGGGTTTACCCTCGCCAGTTCACCTATATGCGGACTTAGCTCCATCCACTCTCCGCAAGCGCAGAGAAATGCGACCGGTAACGGCTGCTCTGCAAAATGCTCAGATTCGCTATAGGTGGGGTTTTCCTTTTAATCTGAACTTCCAGCTAAACTCCCGTTCACATACGGTTATTACCCCAGAGGAAGGAATAGATGTTCTGCAACGGGCGGGAATCTCGATTGAACGCTCTGAAGTCACAGCCGCCCCTCCGAGACCACAAAGGCCAGCCAGAGTCTGGACCAAGGTGCCATGCTTTTCACCTCGTGCGACCAGGTCGGCGGTCAATTAAGATCGTGTGTCTAGGGAACGATCCCTTCATTACATGGAACTGGGCTAAAGTTCTGGACGCAAGTTCCACCCTCCATCTAGTAACCACTTGGAGACTCTTCGGACCCAGTTTTCCTTTTTTTTTCCCCTCAGTTGCTCTGTACTTCACTACAGGGATTCGGCGTAACAGACTTTTATGTTGCCCACTCCTTTTAGGCTGATTTGAATCGAGCCGTCTGCCCCTCTAGGTGTCACTACCAGAGCTTTGGGACGTTCTCACAGCTCTGTTTCTCCACCCCTGTGATGATGTCACTACTAGAGCTGGGAGGCGTTCTCACTACTCTGTTTACTTCTGGTTTCTTTCACCACAGCTGTCCTTCATGTGTTTGATTTCCCTCTCTTTATATCACCCCTCCTCCTATGATAGGATGTGGATTATAGTTCTCACTTCAGTTGTGGCTCTTGCTTTGGTTTCTTCACTTGTGGCTATCAGTCCACTGGACCTGTGTTCTGCTGCAGCTAGCACTCCGGATTTTGCCAGCCTGTCCTTGGATCCGTCTTCTCTGCGGCTACAACACCTTCAGCTAAGTCTGCAGACATTGTTGTATTCCTGTTTGTTTTCTGACTGGATCTGAGGTGGCCACGGTTCCCTCCATATACTGAGTAGGGCACTGGTGGCCGTGCCCCTTCCACTATTGTAGGGGTTACAGTGGTCATTAGTCTTAGGCACGTGGGCATGCCTCGTTCCGCCTTTTGGATCCGGGCATGTGCTGTAGCAGAATAGGGAAAGCGTTGAGGGTCGGACAGGGGTCACCCTTTATCCTCCCTAGTTCTGGGTCCAGTCAGTTGCTCTGTACTGTGAATTACTATCGTTGCTCACATACACTCGTGACACTAGGGCACCGTCTTACTTCCACTTGCCTACCTCTATTTGCTGACCACGTTAGGCTCAGCCACTCTGTTTGTTATGTTGTGCTCGCAAGCACTTTATTAAGGTTCTTTGAACCAATAGTTATTCATGGGGGCATTCACTGTTGCTTTTATAATTGTCAGTGCAAATGTAATCAACCATATATGATTATTTTATGTGTAAGCTACTAACCCATAATGTGCGGGGATTCAATTCCCCCAGGAAACGTAAGACAGCCTTCATCACATATTTTAAACACCTACCAGATGTTATATGTCTACAGGAATCACATTTTACCCCGTCATCGCATCCAAAATATTTCCACCGACACTACACTAGATATTTTTCTTCTACCTATCATACCAAAACTAGGGGGGTGATCACCTTGCTTAAAAATTCCTTCCCATTTGTGCCGACCCAGACCATCACTGATCCTGATGGGAGATATGTAATATTAGTGGGCACATACAAGGGAGAAACCCTTTGCATAGTCAATGTGTACGCTCCAACAACAGACCCCATTGCCTTCTTTCAAGACATAGGACACTCATGGAGTCTGTTGCGAGCCAAAAGTCTCACTTCCGGAGACGTTCTCCGGGGGCAGTGAGAATTTTGTTCGTTTCAGAGAGGCATGCAAACTCCATTTTTGCTTGTGTCCCCACTCTTCTGGTAATCAAGAGCAGAGGGTGAGGATTGTCATCTCCCTGCTCAGGGGTAATGCTCAGACTTGGGCTTTTTCGCTGCCATCAGGGGATCCCTCCCTTCGATCCGTGGAGGGATTTTTTGTGGCCCTGGGGCAGATTTATGATGACCCGGATCGTGTTGCTCTGGCCGAATCTAACCTACGTGTTTTATGCCAGAACAAACTGTCTGCGGAGCTTTATTGTTCTGAATTTCGGAGATGGGCAGCTGATTCGGGTTGGAATGATGCTGCACTCCGGAGTCAGTTCTGTCATGGTCTCTCGGAGAGATTAAAAGATGCGTTTGCTTTCCATGAGAGACCAACGTCCTTAGAGTCTGCCATGTCATTGGCGGTACGCCTTGACAGGCGTCTAAGAGAAAGAAACGAGACCTCTCTGTCCAGCCATTGTCAGTCTAGGGGCACTGGTGCGGACTCATTCAGTGTGCAGGGGCCTCATCCTGTCTCGCTCCCCTCTGAGGAGGAGCCCATGCAGCTAGCTCGACTTGCCCCTGATAAAAGAGGATTTAGTCCTCAGAGTATGGTCTGTTTTTGTTGTGGGGGCATAGGTCATTTGGCAAATGTTTGTCCGTCTAGGAGATTCTTGAACCGTACTAAGAGCGATAATAAGAGAAAAATCTCAAAAGGTAAATCATCAAGTTCTGCTTCATCTGCTACTTTGGGCAAAGTTGATGTAGGATTTGATGCTTTTCCTCTGACCTGCAGTTCCCGTTTTCTCCTGTCTGCCAGGGTGGCGCTAGAGAGCAAAGTCATTTCTTGTGAGATTTTTGTCGATAGTGGAGCGGCCGTCAATCTTATTGACACTCAATTTGTAGCCATGCATGGTTTTCAGGTTTGCACATTAGATAAAGATATACCTGTTTTTGCTATTGACTCTGCTCCACTCTCACAGAGATCTCTGAAGGGCATTGTTCACAATATCCGGCTAGCTGTAGGTGACACTCATGTGGAGGATATATCTTGTTTTGTCCTTAACGGATTGCCGTCTCCTCTAGTTTTGGGGTTACCCTGGCTCACTAGACATAACCCCACTATTGATTGGCAAGGAAGGCAAATAAATGAGTGGAGTGATTTTTGTAGAGAGAATTGTCTCACAGCGACTTTTGCAGAGGTGTCTACTAAAACGGTGCCATCATTTCTCTCTGATTTCTCGGACGTGTTTTCCGAGAGCGGTGTTCAGGAGCTACCTCCTCACCGGGAGTTTGACTGTCCCATTAACCTCATTCCCGGCGCCAAGCTGCCAAAAGCACGCCTCTACAATCTCTCACAACCGGAAAGAATCGCAATGCGAACTTATATCTCCGAGAGTCTCGAAAAGGGGCATATTCGTCCCTCAAAGTCACCTGTGGCCGCGGGTTTTTTTTTTTGTTAAAAAGAAAGATGGCTCTCTGAGACCTTGCCTAGATTTTAGGGAGCTGAACCGTATCACGATTCGCGATCCCTATCCCCTTCCTCTGATCCCGGACCTCTTCAATCAAATTGTTGGGGCCAAGGTGTTTTCCAAATTGGATTTGAGAGGCGCGTACAACCTGGTCAGGGTCAGAGAGGGGGATGAATGGAAAACGGCCTTTAATACCCCTGACGGGCATTTCGAGAATCTCGTTATGCCTTTCGGCCTGATGAATGCTCCGGCCGTCTTTCAGCATTTTGTTAATAGTATTTTCTATCATTTAATGGGGAAATTCGTATTGGTATATCTTGATGATATTTTGATTTTTTCCCCTGATGTTCAGACCCATCAGGATCATCTTTTTCAGGTTCTGCAGATTCTGCGGGAAAATAAATTGTACGCCAAGCTGGAGAAATGTCTTTTTATGGTATCGGAGATTCAATTTCTGGGTTTTCTCCTGTCTGCTTCTGGTTTTCGCATGGATCCCGAGAAGGTCCGTGCTGTACTTGAGTGGGAGCTTCCTGAGAATCAGAAGGCATTGATGCGCTTTCTGGGTTTTGCGAACTATTACAGAAAGTTCATTTTGAATTATTCCTCTGTTGTCAAACCCCTCACTGACATGACAAAAAAGGGGACGGATTTTTCCTCTTGGTCGGAGGAGGCGCTTGCAGCCTTTTCTAAGATTAAAGAGAATTTTGCGTCTGCTCCCGTCTTGGTGCATCCCGATGTTTCCTTACCTTTTATTGTTGAGGTGGATGCTTCCGAGGTGGGTGTGGGTGCGGTTTTGTCCCAGGGCCCTTCCCCTGCCAAGTGGCGACCCTGTGCCTTTTTCTCTAAAAAACTCTCCCCGGCAGAGAGAAACTATGATGTGGGAGATAGGGAGTTGTTGGCCATCAAGTTGGCTTTCGAGGAATGGCGCCATTGGTTGGAGGGGGCCAGGCACCCTATCACCGTTTTTACCGACCATAAGAATCTGGCATACTTGGAGTCGGCCAGGCGTATGAATCCGAGACAGGCCAGATGGTCTCTGTTCTTCTCCAGATTCAATTTTGTTGTTACATTCCGACCTGGGATAAAAAATGTGAAGGCTGATACTCTCTCTCGCTGTTTTCCGGGAGGAGGAAACTCCGAGGACCTGGGTCCCATTTTGGCGGAGGGGGTAGTTGTTTCTGCTCTATATTCCGATTTGGAGGCCGAGGTCCAGGCTGCCCAGACTGAGACACCTGCCCGTTGTCCTTCTGGGAAGTTGTTCGTGCCTCCTGAGCTACGTCACAAACTCTTTAAGGAGCATCATGATACGGTTCTTGCTGGTCACCCCGGGAGTAGAGCCACGGTGGATCTCATTGCTCGGAGATTTTGGTGGCCGGCTCTTCGTAAGTCGGTGGAGGGTTTTGTGGCTGCTTGTGAGACGTGCGCTCGCGCTAAGGTCCCTCGTTCACGGCCTTCAGGTTCCCTTCTCCCGTTACCCATTCCTTCCCGTCCTTGGACACACCTGTCCATGGACTTTATCACGGATCTTCCTCGTTCCTCGGGGAAGTCGGTGATCCTGGTGGTGGTGGACCGTTTTAGCAAGATGGCTCATTTCGTACCTTTCCCTGGTTTACCCAATGCTAAAACGTTGGCGCAAGCTTTTGTCGACCATATTGTTAAATTGCACGGCATTCCCTCTGATATTGTTTCCGATAGAGGCACGCAGTTTGTGTCCAGGTTCTGGAAGGCTTTCTGTTCTCGCCTGGGGGTTCGGCTGTCCTTCTCTTCTGCTTTTCATCCGCAGTCGAATGGTCAGACTGAGCGCCTCAATCAGAATCTGGAGACATATTTGCGCTGTTTTGTTTCAGAGAACCAGGAGGATTGGTGTTCATTTCTCCCTCTTGCTGAGTTTGCTCTGAACAACCGTCGTCAGGAATCTTCTGATAAGTCACCATTCTTTGGTGCATATGGGTTCCATCCGCAGTTTGGTACATTCTCGGGAGGGGCTCTTTCTGGTTTACCTGAGGAGGAGAGATTTTCCTCGTCTTTGTCTACCATTTGGCAAAAGATTCAGAGTAATCTTAAAAAGATGAGTGAGAGGTATAAGCGTGTGGCTGATAAGAGACTTGTGCCTGGTCCGGACCTGAATGTGGGTGATCTGGTGTGGTTGTCTACTAGAAACATTAAGTTGAAGGTTCCCTCCTGGAAATTGGGTCCCAAGTTTATTGGGCCTTATAAAATCTTGTCAGTCATCAATCCTGTTGCCTTCCGTCTTGATCTTCCACGGGTTTGGAAGATACATAATGTATTTCACAGATCTCTCTTAAAACCATATGTCCAGCCCACGGTACCCTCCTCTTTGCCTCCTCCTCCGATTTTGGTTGATGGCAATCTGGAGTTTGAGGTTTCCAGAATTGTGAACTCTCGCATGGTCCGCGGTTCTCTTCAGTACCTCGTTCATTGGAAGGGTTATGGTCCTGAGGAGAGGATGTGGGTTCCGGTGTCGGACATTAAAGCCACTCGCCTCATCAGGGCATTTCATAGGGCTCATCCTGAGAAGGTGGGTCCTGGGTGTCCGGAGTCCACCCGTAGAGGGGGGGGGGTACTGTCACTACCAGAGCTTTGGGATGTTCTCACAGCTCTGTTTCTCCACCCCTGTGATGATGTCACTACTAGAGCTGGGAGGCGTTCTCACTACTCTGTTTACTTCTGGTTTCTTTCACCACAGCTGTCCTTCATGTGTTTGATTTCCCTCTCTTTATATCACCCCTCCTCCTATGATAGGATGTGGATTATAGTTCTCACTTCAGTTGTGGCTCTTGCTTTGGTTTCTTCACTTGTGGCTATCAGTCCACTGGACCTGTGTTCTGCTAAAGCTAGCACTCCGGATTTTGCCAGCCTGTCCTTGGATCCGTCTTCTCTGCGGCTACAACACCTTCAGCTAAGTCTGCAGACATTGTTGTATTCCTGTTTGTTTTCTGACTGGATCTGAGGTGGCCACGGTTCCCTCCATATACTGAGTAGGGCACTGGTGGCCGTGCCCCTTCCACTATTGTAGGGGTTACAGTGGTCATTAGTCTTAGGCACATGGGCATGCCTCGTTCCGCCTTTTGGATCCGGGCATGTGCTGTAGCAGAATAGGGAAAGCGTTGAGGGTCGGACAGGGGTCACCCTTTATCCTCCCTAGTTCTGGGTCCAGTCAGTTGCTCTGTACTGTGAATTACTATCGTTGCTCACATACACTCGTGACACTAGGGCACCGTCTTACTTCCACTTGCCTACCTCTATTTGCTGACCACGTTAGGCTCAGCCACTCTGTTTGTTATGTTGTGCTCGCAAGCACTTTATTAAGGTTCTTTGAACCAATAGTTATTCATGGGGGCATTCACTGTTGCTTTTATAATTGTCAGTGCAAATGTAATCAACCATATATGATTATTTTATGTGTAAGCTACTAACCCATAATGTGCGGGGATTCAATTCCCCCAGGAAACGTAAGACAGCCTTCATCACATATTTTAAACACCTACCAGATGTTATATGTCTACAGGAATCACATTTTACCCCGTCATCGCATCCAAAATATTTCCACCGACACTACACTAGATATTTTTCTTCTACCTATCATACCAAAACTAGGGGGGTGATCACCTTGCTTAAAAATTCCTTCCCATTTGTGCCGACCCAGACCATCACTGATCCTGATGGGAGATATGTAATATTAGTGGGCACATACAAGGGAGAAACCCTTTGCATAGTCAATGTGTACGCTCCAACAACAGACCCCATTGCCTTCTTTCAAGACATAGGACACATTATTGAATCTCTCTCCTATCATAAACTCCTATGGTGCGGAGACTTCAACCTTGTTATTAACCCTATGCTAGACCGCTCCTCCCCACTGTTACGCTGAGCGCTCCGGGTCCCCTGCTGGTCTCGGAGCGCTCACAGCGTATGTCCCCAGGCAGCACTCCAGCGTCTCGGCGTGTGCGTCCTCGCTCTCTAGGGCGCGCCCGCGCCGGGACTCTTAGATTCAAAGGACCAGTGCACCAGTGATTGGTGCCTGGTCCAAAGGGGTTATTAAGGGTTAAGGTTGTGAGAGGCAGTGCTGACTTAATTAGGCTGCACCTGTGCACTGCCCATTTATACCTTCTCCTCCCACAGCCTTCTGCTGGATCTTTGTGCCTTGTGCCTCAGAGAAAGCGTTCCCTACGTTGTTAGTTTGCCTTACCTGTTGCCGTACCTGTTGCTACCGTCCACTCGCCTTTGAACCTTTGCCGCCTGCCCTGACTGCTGCTTCGTCCGACTACGCTCTTGCCTTCTCCCTGTGTACCACGCCTTATCAGTTGCCAGAGAGGTCGAGTTGTTACTAGGGGACACGACCTGGTAGTTACCGCCGCGGCAAATCCATCCCGCTTTGCGGCGGGCTCTGGTGAAGACCAGTAACTGCTTAGAACCGGTCCTCTAGTACAACCCGCGCCATCGCCTCTCTGGTGCAGAGGATTCACTACCTGTCCTGCCGATTCGTGACAGTAAGATCCGGCCATGAATCCCACTGATGTTCCCCTGCCAAGCCTGGAGGACCTCACCACCATTGTGGCCCAGCAGGGTCAACAGCTGGCCCAGTTGACCGCTATGTTGCAGCAGCTCCTGCCTTCTCTGCAACAGCCAGCTCCTCCGTATGCTCCTGCTGCATCACCTCCGCCTGCAGTTACCACCGGTTCCAGAATCCGTTTGTCCCTACCAGACAAATATGACGGAGATCCTAAGCAGTGCCGTGGGTTCTTGTCGCAGTGCTCTCTCCACCTCGAGCTTCTGTCCGACCAGTTTCCTTCTGAGCGAGCCAAGGTAGCCTTTATTCTCAGTTTACTGTCCGGGAAGGCCCTGGCCTGGGCTACACCACTATGGGACCGCGCAGATCCTGCCACCACATCCGTCCAGAGCTTCTGCCTAGAGTTCCGGAATGTTTTTGAGGAGCCTGCCCGGGTTACCTCCGCAGAGACTGCCTTACTAAATTTGACCCAAGGAGGTTCTTCCGTGGGTGACTATGCCATTCAGTTCCGCACTCTGGCCTCTGAGCTGAACTGGAACAATGAAGCCCTTTGTGCCACCTTCAAGAAAGGACTTAACAGTGAAGTAAAGGACGTTCTGGCTGCACGTGAGCTTCCTTCCACTCTTTGTGACCTCATCTTTCTGGCCACTAGGATAGACAAACGTTTCGCCGAAAGACAGGAGGAACTCCTCCTTGAAAAGGAAAAAGCTCGTCCTAGACGCTTTCCTCGTCTGGCTCCCGTTTTTCTGCATCCACCTCAACCCGCTACTGGGTTTTCCGCCGTGGAAGCCATGCAGGTGGATCGGTCACGCTTGACTCCACAAGAACGAAGCCGCCGCAGAAACGAGAACCTGTGTCTGTACTGTGCCAGTACCGAGCACTTCCTTAGAGATTGTCCTCTCCGTCCACTGCGTTCGGGAAACGCTCGCACCTAGTAAGCGTGGGAGAGGCGTTGCTAGGTGTGGATCCTTCCTCTCCACGTCTCATCATACCCGTGCAGTTGATCATCTCTTCCAAGTCCTCTTTCTCCTCAGCCGTCTTCTTGGATTCCGGTTCATCTGGCAACTTCATTCACGCCTCCTTGGTTGACAAGTACCGTATTCCAGTAATCCGTCTACCCAAGCCGTTTTTCATCTCTACTGTTAACGGTGAGAGACTCTCAGCCACCGTGCAGTTCCGTACCCAGCCTCTGCAGATGGACATCGGAATATTTCATACCGAGACTTTAGAATTCTTTGTCCTTCCCTTCTGTTCCTCCGAACTCCTCCTGGGTCTGCCGTGGCTTCAACGTCATAGTCCTGTCCTGAATTGGTCCACCGGTGAGATCCTGCGTTGGGGCTCCTCCTGTTCGGACCGCTGTCTCAAGCCTGCTCTGATCAAACAGAACCCGCAAGTTTCTCCGCCTTCTGGGCTGCCCAAGCCATACCATTCCTTCACGGATGTCTTCTGCAAGAAACAAGCTGAGGTTCTTCTTCCTCACCGATCCTATGATTGCCCGATCGACCTGATACTCGGTTCTACTCCACCTCGGGGCAGAATTTATCCTCTCTCACCTCCTGAGACTCTTGCCATGTCCGACTATATACGTGAGAACCTACAGAGAGGATTCATAAGAAAATCTTCTTCTCTTGCTGGGGCCGGTTTTTTCTTCGTGACAAAAAGACGGCTCCCTCCGCCCCTGCATTGACTACAGAGGTCTTAATAAAATTACCATCAAGAACCGTTACCCTCTGCCTCTAATCTCTGAGCTATTTGATCGTCTCCGAGGGGCTAAGATCTTCACTAAATTGCACCTCCGAGGGGCCTATAATCTGATCCGTATCCGTGAGGGAGACGAATGGTAGACCGCCTTTAACACAAGGGACGGCCATTTTGAGTATTTGGTGATGCCCTTCGGCCTCTGCAACGCACCTGCTGTCTCCCAGGAATTCGTCTATGACATTTTCAGGGACTTACTTTACACCTGCGTGGTCGTATACCTGGATGATATCCTCATCTTTTCCTCCAATTTGGATCAACACCGGGTCCATGTGCAACAAGTTCTTACTCGTCTCAAGAGAAATCGCCTATACGCTAAACTTGAAAAATGTCTATTTGAACAGACTTCACTGCCTTTCCTGGGATACATTATCTCAGCCCAAGGACTTCAAATGGACCCAGCCAAACTCTCGGCGGTTCTGGATTGGCCACGTCCCTCTGGTCTCCGAGCCATACAAAGATTTCTGGGCTTTGCGAATTACTACAGGCAATTCATCCCTCACTATTCCACTCTGGTAGCTCCTATCGTGGCCCTCACTAGAAAAGGAGCTAACCCCAAATCCTGGCCTTCCCAAGCCGAGGAAGCCTTCCAGTTCCTGAAATCCGCCTTTGCCTCTGCACCCGTTCTCTCTAGACCAGATTCCACCAAGCCCTTCTCTCTTGAAGTGGATGCCTCCTCGGTGGGAGCCGGAGCCGTCCTCACCCAGAAGTCTTCCCGGGGCAAGACTTCAACTTGTGTCTTCTTTTCAAAAACATTCTCTTCCGCAGAGACAAATTACTCCGTTGGGGACAGGGAACTGCTAGCTATTAAATTGGCACTGGAGGAATGGAGACATTTACTCGAGGGCGCCACACATCCTGTGTACATCTTCACGGACCACAAGAACCTGGCTTATCTCCAGTCTGCTCAGAGATTAAATCCCCGTCAGGCTCGTTGGTCTCTGTTCTTCGCCAGCTTTAACTTTGAGATCCATTTCCTTCCGGCTTGCAAGAACATTAGGGCAGATGCTCTGTCTCGCTCCTCTGATGTGGTGGGCGACGAGTTAACACCTCGATATATTATCCCTCCAGAACGCCTTATTACAGTCGCTCCCGTGGACCTGCGCCTTCTTCCTCCTGTCAAATCCTACGTACCTCCACGTCAGCGGCTGCGAATTCTCAAGTGGGGCCACGCCTCCCCTTTTGCCGGTCATCCAGGAGTGCTAAAGTCTCTCCAACTAATCTCCCAAAGGTACTGGTGGCTTTCTCTGGAGAAAAATGTCTCGGACTTCGTCCAGGCCTGTATGATTTGCGCCCAGGATAAATCGCCTCGCCAGAGACCAGCGGGTCTCCTCTTGCCTCTACCTGTTCCTGAAGTTCCCTGGTCTCACATCGCCATGGACTTTATTACTGATCTTCCCTCCTCCCATGGCAAGTCCGTTATTTGGGTCGTGGTGGATCGCTTCTCCAAGATGGCTCACCTTGTACCCCTGCCCGGTCTACCCTCTGCACCCATGTTGGCCAAACAATTTTTCCAACACATCTTCCGTCTCCATGGCCTTCCCAAACATATTGTCTCGGATCGTGGGGTACAATTCGTCTCCAAATTCTGGAGGGCTCTATGCCCCCAGCTCGGGATCAAATTGGACTTTTTTTCTTCGTACCACCCTCAATCTAACGGCCAAGTAGAACGGGTAAACCAGATTTTGGGTGACTATCTGCATCACTTTGTATCCTCTCGCCATCACGACTGGGCTGATCTACTTCCCTGGGCGGAGTTCTCCTACAACTACAAACAATCCTCTGCCTCTAACAAGTCTCCTTTCTTTGTAGTTTTGGGCCGTCATCCTCTTCCACCGCTGCCGCAGTCTCCCACTCCTTCTCCTGTACCTGCCGTTCACAGTCTTGTACAGGATTTTTCCTCCATCTGGCGAGAAACCCACGCTGCTCTCCTCAGGGCTTCCGCCCGTATGAAGGTTCAAGCTGACAAGAGACGCAGATCTCCACCGGAATTTCGCCCGGGTGACAAGGTGTGGCTCTCCTCTAGGTACATCCGATTTAGGGTCCCAAGTTACAAGTTGGGCCCTCGTTTCTTGGGACCCTATAAAATCAAGAGTCATATCAATCAAGTTTCTTATCAGCTCCATCTTCCTCCCTCCCTCCGAATCCATAACTCCTTCCATGTCTCCCTTCTTAAACCTGCTATCTTTAACCGTTTTTCTCCCAAGCTTGTTTCTCCCACCCCTATCGCCGGTACCTCCGATATATTCTCTGTCAAGGAGATCTTGGCGACCAAGATCTCCCGGGGGAAAAGATTTTTTTTGGTCGACTGGGAGGGCTGCGGTCCTGAGGAGAGGTCATGGGAGCCGGAGGAGAACATCCTGGACCGCAGTCTCATCCGCAAGTTCTTCAGCACCAAAAAGGGAGGGAGACCAAAGGGGGGGGGGGGGGACTGTTACGCTGAGCGCTCCGGGTCCCCTGCTGGTCTCAGAGCGCTCACAGCGTATGTCCCCAGGCAGCACTCCAGCATCTCGGTGTGTGCGTCCTCGCTCTCTAGGGCGCGCCCGCGCCGGGACTCTTCAATTCAAAGGACCAGTGCACCAGTGATTGGTGCCTGGTCCAAAGGGGTTATTAAGGGTTAAGGTTGTGAGAGGCAGTGCTGACTTAATTAGGCTGCACCTGTGCACTGCCCATTTATACCTTCTCCTCCCACAGCCTTCTGCCGGATCTTTGTGCCTTGTGCCTCAGAGAAAGCGTTCCCTACGTTGTTAGTTTGCCTTACCTGTTGCCGTACCTGTTGCTACCGTCCACTCGCCTTTGAACCTTTGCCGCCTGCCCTGACCGCTGCTTCATCCGACTACACTCTTGCCTTCTCCCTGTGTACCACGCCTTATCAGTTGCCAGAGAGGTCGAGTTGTTACTAGGGGACACGACCTGGTAGTTACCGCCGTGGCAAATCCATCCCGCTTTGCGGCGGGCTCTGGTGAAGACCAGTAACTGCTTAGAACCGGTCCTCTAGTACAACCCGCGCCATCGCCTCTCTGGTGCAGAGGATTCACTACTTGTCCTGCCGGTTCGTGACACCCACCTAACCAACCCCGCTCTTATACCAACTCCACCAAGATTCAACAAGTTCTGGAATCTTTATCAGTGGCTGATTCTTTGAGAGAGCATAATGGTTCACAGAGAAGCTACACTTACTACTCCCCTGCTCATAGAGGGTATACCCGCATTGACATGATACTGGTGTCTACTAATTACCTCCCTCATATCTCCTACTCCAGGCACATTATTTCATCTTGGTCTGACCACGACATGGTCTTGGTGGAAATTTTATCCTCAAACAAACTCAGCATTCCATATTCATGGAGACTGAATGAATCCTTACTAGCACGACCAGCTGTGCATGATCAGCTCCAAGATGATCTGAGACACTTCTTTATTGAGAATGCTATGCCTGATATTGATCCCATGACGCTGTGGCTAACGCACAAAGCTTACATGCGAGGGAGACTAATAGGGATTGCCTCTCGGCTGAAAAAGGAAAGGAACTCAACACTACTTGCTTTAGAGGCTAAATTGACGAGGTTGGTTCGAGCTCATCAACAAAACCCCTCACTTTACCTTCTGAAAGCGATTAAGGATGTTAAGGCTCAAATGAATGTGCTACTCTCCAATAACACAGAGAAGGCCCTACACTGGACAGCCTCTTACTATTACAAATACGCCAATAAACCAGATAAGATGTTGGCCAGCCAGCTTAAGGCTAGACAGAGAATTAATCAGGTTTTCCAAATTCGTACTAGCTCAGGTCAGACCACCTCAAACCCGGACCTTATTTACGATACATTTCACTCTTTTTACAAAAAACTCTATTCCAACTTTAGGGAAGCCCATGACTCCACAGGGGAAGACTTTTTATCTTCTATCCCACTCCCAAAACTCACCCCAGAAGCAGCAGCAGGGCTAGGGGCAGACGTCTCAGGAGATGAAGTAGAATATACGATCAAGAATCTGAAAATAGGTAAAGCCCCGGGTCCTGATGGATTCTCTGCTCTTTATTATAAGAAATTTGCTGCTTCACTAATCCCTCATATTACCAAGTATTGTAACGGCCTACTACAGGGCTCTAGGCCCCCGCCAGAGTTCCTATCGGCTAAAATTACGGTATTGCCCAAATCAAATAAAGACCCTCTGTCACCTTCCAATTACAGACCTATCTCCCTCTTAAATCTAGACAACAAAATATTTACCTCCATTCTAGCGTGTCGACTCAATGGGCTACTCCCCGACCTTATACATAAGGATCAAACGGGGTTTATACCTGGGAGGGAAGCCCCGGATAATATCAGGAAAGTCCTAAACTTAATACAGAAGGCCAACAAATCTAATACTCCTTTGGCGGTGCTGGCACTGGATATAGAGAAGGCCTTTGACACTGTGACATGGCAATATCTACATAGAGTGCTCTCCGCTATGGGTTTCAGAGGCCCTTTTATAGCAGCTATACAGTCCTTGCAGGGGCGTAGCGTGGGGGGGGGGGCCAGGGGGGCGCTCCGGCGCCGGCTGAAAAGTTTTTATATTGTGCGTTTTTTTCAGGAAACGCAACGGTCGGCCAGAGTCTGAGGCAGAGAGCTGTTTAGTGCGTGCGCCCGCCTGGCCCTGATGATTCATTTGTGCGGTCGTCGCGGCGGGCGCACTACTGTGTTGGTTAATTAACTGTTAACAACTAGACAGTCTGACTAATTAACATACGATACATGGTTGGCGCCGCCTCCTGCTCCTAGTGGCAATCATTAGGCTGGCCGCTGGCCTGGCTCCCTCTGGCTCCGCCCACTTTCCAGGCGGGAAACACAGTGCGGAGCGCGGGAGCCAGAGCCAGCAGAAGATTGCCAGGAGCAGGAGGCGGCGCCGCGGCAGAAGACAGAGTGAGTCCACTAGTCAGTGTGCACTGTGTCACTTCAGACTCCAGTCCAGACAGAGAACTGTTGAGTCAGAGACTGACCAGGCCCTGCGTCTGAGTGAGCCCTGAGCCAGTGAGCCGCCCTAGAAGAGTCCAGAGTGACAGAGTCCAGTCCAAACTGTCCTGAGACTACTACAGAGCAGAGGTAGAAAGGGAGTTAGTGGCACTAGTAGTGTAGTGATTAAGTTGGGTGGCCATGTCAGATGTCACAATGATGACCTCCCTCCCTGTCCCTGAGTCTGTGTGTGGGGGGATGGTGGCTCAGCTGGTGGGTTTACAGTGTGCAATATTACCATTATTATTGCATGCTGCTCAGCCTGGCTCAGACAGTGGTGCCACCACTGTCTGAGCCAGGCTGAGCAGCATGCAATAATAATGGTAATAAATCAATGAGTGAAGTGCCAGATCTCTGCCAGGCCAAATAGGTGGCGTGGCAGTCTGGCATTCATGGTTCTGATGTGGCAGCTTATAGGTATACATTGGGGCCATAATATATAATAATTATATAAGGGGGCCATTATTAATTATACATAGGGGCCATTATATATTATAATTATACAGAGAGGCTATTAATAATGGGCCCTCTGTATAATTCTAATATATAATGGCCCCCCTGTATAATTATTACCGTAAATATTATGGCCCCACTGTATAACTATAATTTATAGTTATACTGTGGGGCCATAATATATAATAATTATACAAGGGGCCGTTATATATTATACAGAGGGGCCATTATATATAATAATTATACAGGGGGGCCATTATACAGTATATTAGAATTATACAGAGGGCCCATTATCAATAGCCTCTCTGTATAATTATAATATATAATGGTCCCTATGTATAATATATAATGGCCCCTTGTATAATTATTATATATAATGGCCCCTCTGTATAATATATAATGGCACCTTTGTATAATTATCATTTATTATGGCCCCTCTGTATAACTATAATATATAATGGCCCCCTGTAGAATATATTATGGCCCCCTTGTATAATTATTATATATTATGGTCCCTCTGTATAACTATAATATATAATGCCCCCCTTGTATATTATATATAGTGACCCCTCTGTAATATTAGGATATATAATGGCCCCCTCTGTATAATTATTATATATATCGCATATCTAGATTTTAGTAAGGCTTTTGACACTGTCCCACATAGAAGACTTATCAATAAACTGCAGTCATTGAGCATGGACTCCCATATTGTTGAGTGGATTAGGCAGTGGCTGAGTGACAGACAGCAGAGGGTTGTAATCAATGGAGAACATTCAAAACAAGGTCATGTTACCAGTGGGGTTCCACAGGGATCTGTACTGGGACCAATTTTGTTTAATATCTTCATAAGTGATATTGCAAAAGGCCTCGATGGTAAGGTTTGTCTTTTTGCTGATGACACGAAGATATGTAACAGGGTTGATGTTCCTGGAGGGAAACGCCAAATGGAAAAGGATTTAGGAAAACTAGAAGAATGGTCAGAACTCTGGCAACTGAAATTTAATGTGGATAAGTGCAAGATAATGCACCTGGGGCGTAAAAACCCAAGGGCAGAATATAGAATATTTGACACAGTCCTGACCTCAGTATCTGAGGAAAGGGATTTAGGAGTAATTATTTCAGAAGACTTAAAGGTGGGAAGACAATGTAATAGAGCAGCACGAAATGCCAGCAGAATGCTTGGATGTATAGGGAGAGGTATAAGCAGTAGAAAGAGTGAAGTGCTTATGCCGCTGTACAGAACACTGGTGAGACCTCACTTGGAGTATTGTGCGCAGTACTGGAGGCCATATCTCCAGAAGGATATAGATACTCTAGAGAGAGTTCAGAGAAGAGCTACTAAACTAGTACATGGATTGCAGGATAAAACTTACCAGGAAAGGTTAAAGGACCTTAACATGTACAGTCATGTGAAAAAATTAGGACACCCTTTGAAAGCATGTGGTTTTTTGTAACATTTTTAATAAATGGTTATTTCATCTCCGTTTCAACAATACAGAGAGATTAAAGTAATCCAACTAAACAAAGAAAACTGAAGAAAAGTCTTTTCAAGATCTTCTGTAAATGTCATTCTACAAAAATGCCTATTCTAACTGAGGAAAAAGATAGGACACCCTCACATGTATACCCTCTTAAATTGGCTCAGATCTCACACAGGTATATCACACCAGGTGCACATAATTAGTAGATCGTTACTCTGCATGTTGAATGAGGCTTGCCCTATTTAAACCTCAGACATTTAGTTTGGTGTGCTCCTGACTGTTGAAGTGAGAGTGAGCACCATGGTGAGAGCAAAAGAGCTGTCAGAGGACTTCAGAAAAAAGATTGTAGCAGCCTATGAGTCTGGGAAGGGATTTAAAAAGATCTCAAAAGATTTTGAAATCAGCCATTCCACTGTCCGGAAGATAGTCTACAAGTGGAGGGCTTTCAAAACAACTGCCAACATGCCCAGGACTGGTCGCCCCAGCAAGTTCACCCCAAGAGCAGACCGCAAGATGCTAAAAGAGGTCTCCAAAAACCCTAAAGTGTCATCTCGAGAACTACAGCAGGCTCTGGCTACTGTTGATGTAGAAGTACATGCCTCTACAATCAGAAAGAGACTGTACAAGTTTAACTTGCATGGGAGGTGTGCAAGGAGGAAACCTTTGCTTTCCAAGAGAAACATCGAGGCCAGACTGACATTTGCCAGAGATAAAGTTGACAAAGACCAGGACTTCTGGAATAATGTTCTTTGGACAGATGAGTCCAAAATTGAATTATTTGGACACAACAGCAGAGGACATGTTTGGCGTAAACCAAACACAGCATTCCAAGAAAAGAACCTCATACCAACTGTGAAGCATGGAGGTGGAAGTGTCATGGTTTGGGGCTGCTTTGCTGCAGCAGGACCTGGTCAGCTCACCATCATAGAATCCACGATGAATTCTACTGTGTATCAGAAGGTGCTTGAAGAACATGTGAGACCATCAGTTAGAAAATTAAAGCTGAAGCGGAACTGGACCATGCAACATGACAATGACCCAAAACATACTAGTAAATCAACCAAAGATTGGCTGAAAAAGAAGAAATGGAGAGTCCTGGAATGGCCAAGTCAAAGTCCAGATTTGAATCCCATTGAGATGCTGTGGGGTGACTTGAAAAGGGCTGTACGTGCAAGAAACCCCTCAAACATCTCACAGCTGAAAAAGTTCTGCATTGAGGAGTGGGGTAAAATTTCCTCAGACCGATGTCGAAGACTGGTAGATGGCTACAAGAACCGTCTCACTGCAGTTATTTCAGCCAAAGGAGGTAACACTCGCTATTAGGGGCAAGGGTGTCCTATCTTTTTCCTCAGTTAGAATAGGCATTTTTGTAGAATGACATTTACAGAAGATCTTGAAAAGACTTTTCTTCAGTTTTCTTTGTTTAGTCGGATTACTTTAATCTCTCTGTATTGTTGAAACGGAGATGAAATAACCATTTATTAAAAATGTTACAAAAAAACACATGCTTTCAAAGGGTGTCCTAATTTTTTCACATGACTGTATAGCTTGGAAGAAAGAAGAGACAGAGGGGATATGATAGAAACTTTTAAATACATAAAGGGAATCAACTCGGTAAAGGAGGAGAGCATATTTAAAAGAAGAAAAACTACCACAAGAGGACACAGTTTTAAATTAGAGGGGCAAAGGTTTAAAAGTAATATAAGGAAGTATTACTTTACTGAGAGAGTAGTGGATGCATGGAATAGCCTTCCTGCAGAAGTGGTAGCTGCAAATACAGTGAAGGGGTTTAAGCATGCATGGGATAGGCATAAGGCTATCCTTCATATAAGATAGGGCCAGGGACTATTCATAGGATTCAGATATATTGGGCAGACTAGATGGGCCAAATGGTTCTTATCTGCCGACACATTCTATATAAAATGACCCCTCTGTAATATTAGGACATATAATGGACCCTCTGTATAATTACTATATATAATGACCCCCCCTGTATTATTATAATATATAATGGCCCCCTCTGTATTATTAGGATATATAATGGCCCATTATATATCCTAATATTACAGAGGGGCCATTATATATTATACAGAGGGGGCCATTATATATATTAATAACTAATAATAATAAAACTCTGCAGAGAGGAGACGCGGCTGAAAGAAGGTGTCATGGCGGTCTTATCTCCGAATGAAGACGCTGAGGAAAGTCTACATCACAGGAGACGTCACTGGATGGATGAGGTATGTGGTGCTGTATTATACTGTATATTTTGTAGTGATGTATGTAATGTCCAAACCCATATTTGTTTCACGGTAGGGTTGGGGGGTGGATTGAGAATTTGGCCCACCCTGCCGCATCCTGGCCCCAGACTTCAGGTCACACTGTGTGTGTGTTCTGAATTCTGGGGCCTTATACCCATCTACTAAATCATCTGTACTTAGAGAGTTACCACCATGTTATCTGTGGTGTTACATAGGACTACTACATTATCTGTAAAAGGGGCGTGTCCACAGGTTGGGAGGGGGGGGGGTTCAATAAATGGCTTGCCCCGGGTGCTGGCAACCCACGCTACGCCACTGAGTCCTTGTATTCTACGCCTTAAGCCAGCCTTAAACTGCCTGCTTCTAGTAACTCACCTATTCAAATCCATAGAGGTACTAGACAAGGTTGCCCCTTATCCCCGGCTCTATTTGCGCTTGCTATGGAACCATTGGCCTCCCACATAAGAGCACATCCTGATATCTCTGGCATCTCGGTTGGAGGGAAGGAATATAAATTGAGCCTTTTTGCAGATGATATTTTGTTGTCTATTACAAACCTGGTCATATCCCTCCCCTCACTAATGAAGATGCTGGACTCCTTTTCATTAGTATCGGGACTTAAAATGAACCATGCCAAATCAGAGCTCCTATTATGTAATGTTAAACCCCACATGAAATCCCTTATTCTAAAAAACTTCCCGTTTCAACACAGGCCTCACCATATCCCATACCTAGGGATAAAAAACTACCCACCTCAATTAAATTGGTCTATAAAACCAACTTTGTCCCACTGTACCGTAAACTTAAAGCCGATCTTATATCTTGGAATACATTACCTGTGTCTTGGGTCAGTAGGATTAATATCATAAGAATGGTGGTCCTTCCCAGACTCCTTTATCTATTTCGGTCACTGCCAGTTCCAGTTATTAGCAGGGATCTAAGAGCTCTCCAGGCTGTCATTATGAAATTCATTTGGGCTAACAAACGCTCCCGAATTGCTAGGGCGACGATGTGCCGCCACAAATCCCAAGGAGGTCTTTCAGTACCAGATCTTATAAAATATTATAAGGCAGCCAGGCTGGCTCAATTGTTCTTAACTCATTTAGACCCTAAAACACATCCGCTTTGGATCCCATTAGAACAGTCTTTGATAGCTCCATACACCTGTAGAGCTCTGACCTGGTCCAACCTTCTACTACCGGGTATCATTCGAACTAATTCCATACTAACACACTATTCCCTTATTTTATGGAGGTCAGTTAGATTTAAGTTCTCATTGCAGTCCAAAATCCCACCGCTAACATATTTAGTAGGCAATCCTGCTTTCCTCCCAGGCATCCAAACACCCTCCATGGATTGGTGGGTCTCTAACAAGCTGTGCTCCCTCTACAGGTTTCTGACTAGGGGTAAATTACTTATTATCTCAGATTTATGGAATACTTAACGCACCCCAGGAGGGAGTTAAGCTGCCTTACATGAGGGCATGGAAGGAGGATCTGCACGAGAGTTACTCTACATCCAGATGGCAACAGCGTTCACAGACGCTTACTAAAGGGTCATGGCAAACAACACTAGCAGAAACCTCCATAAAAATTTTGCACAGAACCTACCTAGTCCCATCCAGACTACATCATATCTACTCTGAAGTCTCTCCCAGATGCTTTAGGGGATGTGAAGGTATTGGTACAATGCTCCACATCTGGTGGACTTGTCCAGTAGTCAGGAGATTTTGGAGTCAGATTAGCAATCTTCTATCCTCCATTCTAGGATGTACTTATCCGACATCCCTTCAACTATGCCTACTAGGTGATAAACCTACTTGGCTTCGATACCCCAACTTTAAGCTATCACAGTTTATACTATTAGCGGCTAGAATACATATAGCTTACAAATGGAGATCACCTGGACTAAGTTATCAAGCGGTATTAGATAGGTCAACAGGATCTTATTATATGAAAGATTATCGGCCATCCGGATGGATACTTTCTCCACCTTCGAAAAATTCTGGGAACCTTGGCTATCCTCCTCTCATTCCTCAGACATACGTTACTGTATTACTTTATGATTGGTAGTGACATGTCAAGATGTATATCATTAATTCACCTTCTGACTTTGTACCCTGTCTTTATTTTATAAGCTACAGATATTGCACTAACTACACTAAATTGTGTATTGCAATAGGAATGTCAACATGTACTGTTATTTCATATGAAGTATATTCAAGTTTAATACCTGAATTATTCTGTATTGAATTGATATATTTTTTTTATGCTTTGATCAATAAATACCCCATTGAAACATAAATTCTCTATCTAAATCTTATGGCATAATCTGTGCTCACCTGATGCGCTCTGTTATTTCCACAGGGCGCTGACTGCTAACAGTGATGTCCTTGTGGAATACATATCGTGCTAATGTGTCCAACAGACCCCTATCATTGCTAGGCATTCGCTGGCTAAAACCACACTAGTAACACTTGCTGCCCCCCGACATGTTTCGCCAAGCACTTGGCGTCTTCAGGGGTTTGGGCAGTGAACCTGGCGTCCAGGCCCTGAAATATGGAGCAGGCACAGATCTTTCCATTATACTTTCTCCCTGTAGGCTCCATTCCCAATTTAAGTTTAAAAATACCTATGAAAAATACTGACCAGGTACTGACAGTGTGAAAGTGGCCTGAGGCTTGGTACACTTTGGTGCATTGTTGGGCATACACATTTGAGATATTTGAAATCATATCATCAAAATGCAGCTCTATTACAGGAAAGATGATAAAAATCTTAGGTAGTTGTCCATAGAATTAAGGTACATGGAATTATCAGCATTTGGAAAATGATGATTTATTGTTGCAACGTGTTTCGATCTCGGAACAAGATCTTTGTCAGGCATAAAAATCGTTAATTTCTAACGATAATTTGTTTTCCCTTAGTCCTAACAGCAGCACAGATGGGGTAAACCACCCCCCGTGGACTGGTAGGACCGGCGGAATTATTAATGAGCCCAAGTAAATAAAACAATTAAACAATTAAGTATCCCCTATAAAGGAGGGAATCACTCCCAGCCCACTGTGTTATAGCAAGAAAAAAACTAGACTTACTAGGGTGGGATATTTGTGTGCTGCTGTTAGGACTAAGGGAAAACAAATTATCGTTAGAAATTAATGATTCCCTTACGTCCTACCAGCAGCACAGATGGGGGATAGCAAGAAGAACCCCTAGGGAGGGTCCTCATGCCTGGCAGAATCAAGTATAGTCTGCCCAAAGGCCGAGTATTCAGCTAATCTGGCATCCAATCTATAATGGGAGATGAATGTTGATTCAGAGCTCCAGGAGGCAGACTTGCAAATCATATCGGGAGGAAGAAGACTCCTCTCTGCAAAATAAGTAGCTACGGCCCTAGTAGAATGGGCCTTCACAAACCCCGGAGGGTCCAGAGATTAGGAAACAAAGGATTCCCTAATAGCCTCCTTAATCCATCGACTGATGGATGGTTTAGATGCCTTACGGCCTTTAAACTTACCAGCAAACAGAATTAGAAGATTTTCATCTTTCCTGAACTCCTTTGATCTATCCACATAGATCCGGAGGCATCTTGAGACGTGCAGAGGATGTCTAACAGGTTCCTCGGAGGAGTTAGAAGGTGTAGAAAGAACCAGGAGGGATATCGCCTAGTTGATATTCTGGAACGAAGGAACTTTAGGCCTAAAATACGGGAGAAATCTTAGAAGGACCCGGTCTTGCAAAAAGATGGTATAGGGCTCGTGTGCTGAGAGAGCTTGAAGCTCAGAGAACTTCTTGGCCGAAGTCACTGCATGGAGAAAAACAAGTTTCCATGTGATGAACTTGAAATCCACCTCTTGCAAAGGCTCACAGGGGGGGGGGGGGGGGGGGGATGCTAACCCCTTGAGAACTACTGATAAATCCCATTGAGGAAGGCCGTCTTGCAGGAATTGAAGGATGGAGGAGAGGGGCGGATCTGCAGACGCCACCTCCCTTGAGGTACACCAGGATGAGAATATCCTCATAATCCGTGAGTAGGCTCTCTTGGTAGAGTCCGCTCTTGAATGAGACAGCGTTCTCAGGACAGACTCTGAAAACCCTTCTATTCTGGGAAGGGACTGATCAACCTCCAGGCTGTCAGGTTGAACCTGTGCAGATCTGAGCAGAGGTGAATGTCCTATGACACCAGGGTCTGCTGAGGTGGGAGCCTCCAATATTGCCCTCGACTCATTTGGGTGAGCTGGGTAAACCAGGGTCTCTTTGGCCAAAACAGTATGATGGCTATCACCGAAGCCTGATCCTGATGGATTTTCATCAATACCCTCGGAATCATGGAAAACGGATGGAAGATGTAAGTCAGCTGAACCTCCAGGATATTGACAGATCATCTATCGGCAGGGGGTTGTCCTCCCTGTAAAGGGAGCAAAACCTCTCCACTTTGGCGTTGAACCTTGTTGCCAAAAGATCCACCTCTGGCATCCCCCACTTGAGGACTATCTGCTTGAATATCTCCGGATATAAAGACCACTCCACTGTTGGAAGACCGCAGCTCAGCCGATCTGCTATCATATTGAGGGAGCCTCGTATGTGGATTGCAGATTAGTGGGAAAGATTCGACTCTGCCCAATCCAGAATCACCCCGATCTCTGATAGGAGGGGAAGTGATCTTGTGCCTCCCTGCTTGTTGATGTAAAGTACCGCAGTCATATTGTCTGACTGGATTTTCACAGCTTTGCCCTGGATCTGAGGGGCGAAATGAAGGAGGGCTATCCGGATAGCTCGAATCTCGCGGAGATTGGATGAGAGAAACCGCTCCTAAGGAGACCAGGTTGCGTGAACTGGAGAGTCATCTAGGTGAGCTCCCCAGCCTACTTGGGACGCATCTGTTGTCAATATGATCCAGGTTGGCTGGGTCATAGACTTCCTGTCTAAAAGATGGAACCACCATCTGAGGGAATACAGAGTTCGCCAAGACAGGGAGCACAGGGAGTTTAGCCCTGCAGGGCTGCCATTCCATTTGGAGAGGACCTCCAACTGTAGAGGGCGGAGGTGCCATAGAGCCCAAGGGACTGCTACCGCAGACACTGACATGAGCCCCAACATCTTCATGAGAGTCCGAATTGGGACTCGTCGAGGAACGGATAGGAACTCTGCCATGTTCTGTATCCGGTATCTTCTTTCTGGAGTCAACTGGAGAGACATCCCAACGGAGTCTATTAATAAGCCTTGATATCTTACTGAAGTTGACGGGCTCACGATCGACTTCTGCCAGTTGATGATCCAACCCAGGCGGAACAGAAAGGAGATTGCTACATGAAGATGGTGGGTTAGGACCGCTAGAGAAGAGGCTTTCAAAAGACAATGGTCCAAATAAGAAATCATGATCAGTCCTTGAACTCTTAAAGCCGCCACCACGGAAACCACCACCTTGGTAAAAGTGTGAGGGGCAGAAGAGATGCCAGAAAGAAAGGGCAACAAGCTGAAGGTGTCTGGTGACACCCGAATCCTGGACCGCGATCCTGAGATATTTCCTGGAAGCAGGATGAATCAGGATGTGCAGATATGCATCTTTGAGGTCAAGGGTTGCCATCACGTCCCCAGGATTGAGAACGTGAATCACTGACCTGATGATCTCCATACGAAACTTCACCTTCCTTATATACCGATTGAAATACAGTTGCAAGAAAAAGTATGTGAACCCTTTGGAATGATATGGATTTCTGCACAAATTGGTCATAAAATGTGATCTGATCTTCATCTAAGACAATCACAGTCTGCTTAAACCAATAACACACAAAGAATTTAATGTTACCATGTTTTTATTGAACACACCATTCACAGTGCAGCAATAACTTCAACCAAATGTTTCCTGTAGTTGCAGATCAGACGTGCACAACGGCCAGGAGTAATTCTTGACCATTCCTCTTTACAGAACTGTTTCAGTTCAGCAATATTCTTGGGATGTCTGGTGTGAATTGCTTTCTTGAGGTCATGCCACAGCATCTCAATCGGGTTGAGGTCAGGACTCTGACTGGGCCACTCCAGAAGGCGTATTTTCTTCTGTTTAAGCCATTCTGTTGTTGATTTATGCTTTGGGTCGTTGTCCTGTTGCAACATCCATCTTCTGTTGAGCTTCAGCTGGTGGACAGATGGTCTTAAGTTCTCCTGCAAAATGTCTTGATAAACTTGGGAATTCATTTTTCCTTCGATGATAGCAATCCGTCCAGGCCCTGACGCAGAAAAGCAGCCCGAAACCATGATGCCCCCACCACCTTACTTCACAGTAGGGATGAGGTTTGATGTTGGTGTGCTGTGCCTCGTTTTCTCTACACATAGTGTTGTGTGTTTTTTCCAAACAACTCAACTTTGGTTTTATCTGTCCACAGAATATTTTGCCAGTACTGCTGTGGAACATCCAGGTGCTCTTGTGCAAACTGTAAACATGCAGCAATGTTTTTTTTGGACAGCAGTAGCTTCCTCTGTGGTATCCTCCCATGAAAACCATTCTTGTTTAGTGTTTTACGTATTGTAGATTCGCTAACAGGGATGTTAGCATATGCCAGATACTTTTGTAAGTCTTTAGCTGACACTCTAGGATTCTTCTTCACCTCACTGAGCAGTCTGCGCTGTGCTCTTGCAGTCATCTTTACAGGACGGCCACTCCTACGGAGAGTAGCAGCAGTGCTGAACTTTCTCCATTTATAAACAATTTGTCTTACCGTGGACTGATGAACAGCAAGGCTTTTGGAGATACTTTTCTAACCCTTTCCAGCTTTATGCAAGTCAACAATTCTTAATCGTAGGTCTTCTGAGAGCTCTTTTGTGCGAGGCATCATTGACATCAGGCAATGCTTCTTGTGAAAAGCAAACCCCGAACTGGTGTGTGTTTTTTATTGGGCAGGGCAGCTGTAACCAACAGCTCCAATCTCATCTCATTGATTGGACTCCAGTTGGCTGACACCTCACTCCAATTAGCTCTTGGAGATGTCATTAGTCTAGGGGTTCACATAATTTTTCCATCTACACTGTGAATGTTTACATGGTGTGTTTAATAAAAACATGGTAACATTTTATTCTTTGTGTGTTATTAGTTTGAGCAGACTGTGATGAAGATCAGATCACATTTTATGACCAATTTGTGCAGAAATCCATATCATTCCAAAGGGTTCACATACTTTTTCTTGCAACTGTACCTCAGATCGATAATCATCCGGAAATCTCCTGACGTCTTGGGAACCAGAAAAACTGGTGAGTAGATCCCTAAGCCCAGTTCCCCTGCCGGAACTTCCTCCAGAGCCCCTTTCCGGATGTAGTCCTGAATGTAAGCCTCCAGAACCGACTGCTTGGCAGCTTGTAAAAGCTTTATCTTGATGAACTTGTCTGGAGGAAGAGAGATAAGATTGATTAAATACCCCTCGAAGATTATATTCAGGACCCAGGGATCCAAAATATTTTGGATCCAATTCTCCTTGAAGTGGGAGAGACGGCCCCCGACGGGTAGATGAGGCAGAGGAATGGGGGAGTTTTCTGGCAGGACCACAGGAGTAACGGGAGTCATACAAGAGCCTCGAGGAGGCCCGTAGTCAGGAGGTGGATTTTCTATCCTTGGATCCTTCGCGAGAGCGCTTCAAACCCATTCGCTGCGCTCCCCAGTCCCTTCGAGCTCTTGACAGCTGGCCAGACCTACCTCCACGGTTCTGTCTGCCCCGCCCTCGAAAGGACTGTTGGGGAAGACTCTTCCCCTTCTTATCGGATAGGCCTTTCATAATTCTATCAAGCTCCGAGCCGAACAAATGGCTGGGCTCAAAGGGAAGGCCACATAAGTTGTACTTCGAGGAGTTTTCAGTGACCCAAGGTTTAAGCCACAATGGCCTACGGGCCGCTGGCACAAGGGCCATGGATTTGGCTGCCAATTTCAGCTGAAGCTGCGCAGTGTCGCACATGAAATCCGTCGCCAGGTTAATGGTCTTGAAGGCAGCCAGAATGTCGTCACAAGACACCTTCTGATCCACATCCATCTGAATCTGGTTCAGGTGAGTCCGGAGGAATGTAGAAACCTCGGTAGCAGCAATGGCTGTAGAAGCGGAAGCTGCCGCTGCCGTGTAACCTCTTCTCAGAGTGCACTCCGCTCTCCTATCAAGGGGATCCTGTAGACTAGACACAACGTCTGCTGGAACCAGAGTGCATCTGGACAATTTGGCAATAGCCATGTCCACCTTGGGAATGGAACCCCATGATTCCACCAAGGATTTAGCCATCGGGAACATGGTTCTAAATTTCTTGGTTAGAACCGGACCTTTCTCAGGTTTCTTCCACTCTGTACGCATGACAGAGAGGAGGGTCTCATCAGCTTTAAAGACATGTGGTGCCCGACTAGCGGGATTGGAAGGCTCCCCCGGGTCAGCATGATGGTCCTCCGACCTGGTGGACATTAGTAGCTTTTGTGTCTTTTCTGGAGGAAAAAAACTGGAGGTAAGCTCCTCCTCATCTGAGGAGAAAGAAACTAAGGAGTCCACAGAGGGTCTCTCCACTGGATCAGAGGACTCCATAGGCGTCTGAGCAGGAGAAGGAAGCCTTTCATCAAGCAGGTTCACAACTCCCTTGATGGACCCATCCACATAGCTCTTCACCCATTGATACATGTCCTGCATTGTAGGTTCACTCGAAGGTTGGACCCTCGGACGGCAGCTGTCACACCTGGAGTAGGGATAGCTATCCTCCAAAAGAGGGCTACAATGGCAGCAGGATAAATGCTACCTCTTGGAAACGGACTTTCTGCAATCCGGATCCCGCGGAGAAGACATCACTGCGGGAAGAAAGACAAATAAAATATTTGTATATTAAATATAAATGTTACTAAGCAGAAAAAATAAGAGGCAGACATAGAATAAAGCACAAATAAGCGGAGGAAACACCAGCTCATAGGGACTCTGGGAGCAAGCTTAAAAAAGCATGTGCAGCCAGAGACCGAGCTGGTGCACAATGCTTCCTTAAATAGTGAAGAGGCTGGACCCAGAGGAAAACCCCGCCCCAGGTGGGAAGAACCAGCTGTATAACTAAAAGCTACCTATCAGGGCAAAGAATAACTAAAAATCCTCCTACAGGAGGAAAGAAAGCATTAAGAATCGTGATATCCTCTGTGAACGTAAAACACGCCGAGAGGAAAACCCGGGAGTCACGTCAGATCACTCCGACGTCACTTCCGGAAGATGGCGGCACCCAGCGGCCGTGAGAACGCCGCCGATAGCAGCGAAAGCAAAACGCAAAACACAGGTAAGCTGCCAGCCAAAGTTGTTAAAGAAGACTGGGCAAAAAGCCCGGAAAAAATATATATACCCCAGGGGGAAAAAAATAGGGGTTAAAACCCCTAGACACCCGGGAAGAGAAAGATCCCCTAGACAAAGGGGGATCACCGCTAGTCCACCTGTCCGGGAGGACAGAAAAAAACACAGTGGGCTGGCGGTGATTCCCTCCTTTATAGGGGATACTTAATTGTTAAATTGCTTTATTTACTTGGGCTCATTAATAATTCCGCCGGTCCTGCCAATCCACGGGGGGTGGTTAACCCATCTGTGCTGCTGGTAGGATGTAAGAGAAACGATGTATACACTAATGCACTCATAAACGTTTATAGCTGAATGTATACCAAAAGGGTGTTCTGCAGTCCTTATTGTAATTTTTTGTGCTATAATCTTATGAGGAAGATCAAAAAAACATTTATTTAGTCTCAAGATCTGTGTAAACCGATTATCGAGAAGGAAATTAATGACAAAATCTCATGCATAGACCTCAAGTGTAACACATGCACAAGTACAGAAAATACAAGTGCCTTGCAAAAGTATTCACCCCCCCTTGACTTTTTTTGTATTTTGGTGCCTCACAACCTGGAATTAACATGAATTGTTTGAGCATTTGCATAATTTAATTTACCGAACATGCCCACAACTTTGAAGATTATTATTATATTTTTTTTTTATTGTGAAGCAAACAACAAATAGGACAAAAAAAAAAAAAAGTCAATGTGCATAACTATTCACCCCCCTAAAGTCAATAGTTTGTAGAGCCACTGTGACGGTCACATACACTACACACAGGGGGGAGGATAGTGACCACTGCGCTCCACCCTCACCCCTGGCCCTGCCTACTTGCCTCGCAAGTCCTAATGACAGGGGACAACTAGACAGCAGTCCCTAACTTAGGATACGTGCTGGGAAGACAGACAAGACAAATAACGGAATGTGAACGGACCGGGTCAGAACCAAGAGAGCTACACAGTACAAAGGGTTAAGCAAAGAATGGTCAAGAGAAGCCGGGGTCAAATACCAGGAGAGTAGAGAAGTACCAGAGGAGTCCGCAAAGAGTAGTCAGGTGGGAGCCGAGGTCACAATACCAGGAGGGATGCGCAGTACAGGAGGAGCAGGCAAAGGATCGTCAGGGAACAGGATCAGGTGAGTAATCAGTAGTCCAACAAATAGCCAGAAACCTAGAATTAACAGGCAACCTGTGGCCAGCAGGCTGCCTGTATTTATAGTGGGGTCTGAGGGTCATTTGACGTGGACAGCGTCACATGACCGACAGACAGACAAGTCGAGCACCGAGTGATCAGCTCGGCGTTCAAGGCAGACCTAGGAGCAGGGAGCCTCCCAGCTAGCAAAGCCGCCCTGGGAATGAGGCCAAACGAAGATCCTCGCTCCCGAAGCTAAGCAGCAGGTCTGCGGCTGATGGGAGACCGAGTGCGCCTTTGGCGCCCCGTGACAGCCACCTTTTGCGGCAATCACAGCTCCTAAGTTTCTATGAACTTGCCACATCTTGCCACTGGGATTTTTACCCATTCTTACTTGCAAAACTGCTACAGCTCCTTCAAGTTGGATGGTTTGTACTTGTGAACAGCAATCTTTAAGTCTGACCACAGATTTTCTAGTGGATTGAGATCTGGGCTTTGACTAGGCCATTCCAACACATTTACATGTTTCTTCTTAAACCACTGTCGTCCTATGTACAGAACTCCAGTCTCTGCTGTGGAACTGCAGCTCCTCCAGGGTTACCTTAGGTCTCTGTGCTGCCTCTCTGATTAATGCCCTCCTTGCCCAGTCCTTGAGTTTTGGTGGGCGGCCGTCTATTGGCAGGTTTTCTGTTGTGCCATGTTCTTTCCATTTGGTTATGATAGATTTGATGGTAATCCTGGGGATCATCTAAGATTTGGATATTTTTTTACAACCTAACCCTGACTTGTACTTCTCAACAACATTGTCCCTTACTTGTTTGGAGATTTCCTTGGTCTTTATGGCAGTGTTTGGTTAGTTATGTCTCTTGCTTAGGTGTTACAGCCTCTGTGGCCTTTTAACCACTTCCCATCTGGGCCCTTTGCCCCCTTCCTGACCAGGCCAAATTTTGCAAAACTGACATATCTCACTTTATGTGGTAATAACTTTGGAACGCCTTTATTTATCCAAGTCATTCAGAGATTGTTTTCTCGTGACACATTGTACTTCATGATAGTCATAAATTTGAGTCAAAATATTTCACCTTTATTTATGAAAAAATCCCAAATTTACCCAAAAATTTGAAAAATTTGCAATTTTCTAAATTTCAATTTCTCTGCTTTTAAAACAGAAAGTGATACCTCATAAAATATTTATTATTTAACATTCCCCATATGTCTACTTTATGTTGGCATCATTTTGGAAATGTCATTTTATTTTTTTAGGACGTTAGAAGGCTTAGAAGTTTAGAAGCAATTCTTCAAATTTTTAAGAAAATTGCCAAAACCCACTTTATAAGGACCAGTTCAGGTCTGAAGTCACTTTGTGGGGCCTACATAGTGGATACCCCCATAAATGACCCCATTGTAGAAACTACACCCCTCAAGGTATTCAAAACCGATTTTACAAACTTTGTTAACCCTTTAGGCGTTCCACAAGAATTAAAGGAAAATGGAGATCAAATTTTTAAATTTCACTTTTTGGGCAGATTTTCCATTTTAATCAATTTTTTTCTTTTAACACATCGATGGTTAACAGTCAAAAAAAACTCAATATTTATTACCCAGATTCTGCGGTTTACAGAAACACCCCACATGTGGTCGTAAACTGCTGTATGGGCACACGGCAGGGCGCAGAAGGAAAGGAACTCCACATGGTTTTTAGATGCCATGTCCCATTTGAAGCCCCCTGATGCACCCTTACAGTAGAAACTCCCAAGAAGTGACCCCATTTTGGAAACTAGGGGATAAGGTGCCAGTTTTATTAGTACTATTTTTGGGTACATATGATTTTTTGATCATTCATTATAACACTTTATGGGGCAAGGTGACCAAAAAATTGGTTGTTTTAGCACAGTTTCTATTTATTTATTTTTACAGCGTTCACCTGAGGGGTTCAGTCAAGTGACATTTTTATAGAGCAGATTGTTACGGACGTGGCGATACCTAATATGTATTCTTTTTCTCATTTATTAAAGTTTTACACAATAATAGCATTTTTGAAACCAAAAAATTATGTTTTAATGTGTCCATGTTCTGAGAGCTATAGTTTTTTTATTTTTTGAGAGATTTTCTTATATAGGGGCTCATTTTTTGCGGGATGAGGTGACGGTTTTATTGGTACCATTTTGTGGGACATACGCCTTTTTGATCACTTGGTGTTGCACCTTTTGTGATGCAAGAAGACAAAAATTGCTTGTTTTGACACAGTTTTTTTTATTTATTTTTTACGGTGTTCACCCGAGGGGTTAGGTCATGTGATATTTTTATAGAGCTGGTTTTTACGGACGCGGCAATACTAAATATGTCTATTTTATTTTATTTTTTCTATTTTAAATTTTTTTTTTTATTCCTTACTTGGGATTTTTTTTTTTTTTACATGTGAAACTTTTTTTTATTTTATTTTTTCAACCCTTTATTTTATTTTTATTTTATTTTACACTTTTCGTCCCCCATAAGGTCATACAAGACCTCTGGGGGACATTTACTTCACTTTTTTTTTTTTTTTACACTGTTGATTTCTCCTGTAACTGGGGCTGACATAGTAGCCCCAGTTACAGGACAAATGCACCCCTATAGAGGCTGTACAGCAGCAATCCTGCGCTGTACAGCCTCACAGCAGGGCTGATCGAGGTCTCTGAGAGACCTCACACAGCTCCTGCACTCTCCGGTCACGGCGGTCACATGACCGCCGGGCCGGAACAGGAAGCGCACAGCGCTTCCTGCTCTGCAGACACAGCGCTCGGTGAGCGCTGTGTCTGCAGCGATCGTGAAGGCAGGGACACCTGGGCACTGTCCCTGCCTTGTCTTAGGGTTGCCCTGCTGTCACTGACAGCGGGCAACCCGATCAGCAGCTGCACGATTAGCGTGCAGCTGCTATTTCTGACAGGACGTTTTAAAACATGCTGTCAGAAATAGACGTCCACCCATAGGACGTTTATATCCTATGGGCGGACGTGAGGCGGTTAAAAAAGGTGTGTATATGTAATGACAGATCATGTGACACTTAGATTGCACATAGGTGGACATCATATCACTAAATATGTGACTTCTGAAGGTAATTGGTGGCACCAGAGCTTTTTATGGGCTTCCTATACATACGCACATGCCAATTTTCAGTTTTTTTATTTCTAAACAATAGTTGTTTTTTTTTTACATTTTTTTTCTCATTTCACTTCAACAACTTAGACTATTGTGTTCTGATCCATAACATAAAATTCAGATTAACAAAACATTGAACTTAAGGCTGTAATGTAACAAAATACGAAAAAAGTCAAGGGGGTGTGTGTGAATACTTTTGCAAGTCACTGTATATGTTTAGTTTATAGGCCTGGTAACAGTGAAGACGTCTGTATGTAGCTGGTAAGTACATATTAGCAATGGACAACAAATTAGCAGCTAATCTTTAAAGGGATCCTCTTCCCAAATGTATATTTCAATAAATCTGATTAATAATTCACACTGAGGCTTCATCCGTGTCAGTCTGTGTCATTATGCCCATAATAAAAAAAAGTGTTTTATCCATGAAGATGTCCGTGAAGGGTTTGTTGTTGGTCTGTGTGTCCTTTTCTTGACCTCCATGTATCATCTGCTTTACCATGTGCATAAATAGACTAAAATCAATGTCCTGGAGGACATGGACAGTACACGCTGAACCACTGACATGTGAATAAGGCCTCATGCACACGGCCATGTCTGTATTTCGGTCTACAAAAATGGATCCGAAAAATAAGGATACTAGAGGTGAGCGAATCGAAGCTGACAAAGTGGAATTCGATCCGAATTTCAAGAAAAATTCAATTTGCACCGAAGTCGAATTTCCTCGCGCTTCGTGGTAACGAATCACATTTTTCCTAAAATGGCTGCTGCACGTGTGAGGACATGGAGAAAGGAACTCTGGGTCTGGGAAGGCGGGATCATCCATAATGCCATGCATGCAGCCAATCAGCAGCCAGCCCTGTGATGTCACAGCCCTATAAATAGCATCAGCCATCTTAGATTCTGCCATTTACCAGTGTACTTAGTGCAGGGAGAGACATCAGCAGGCGTACAGTGCTAGAAAAAACTTAATTGTGCCCAAAAAAATGATTTACAAGTGCAGGGCAAGATTATTCAAGGTGTAGAGAAAGCATAGGAAGGAATCATTCCACAGCATTTATGTTGAACAGGATTTAGTAGGGGAGGTTACAGTCTGGGTAATAGGAACAATCCTATTACACCTTGCTGCACTGACTGGGGATCCAAATTGCCATTATACAGCTCTGTAATTCCAGCAACTCTTTCTTATTAGGGTGCAAGTGCTGTTTGAAACAGGCATTAACAGGGTTTATTACAAGGAAATATTTATATGTCTTATTTGCCCTTGTGCGGTGCAGTTATATGTTCTAAAGCATTTTTTTGCTTGTATTAGTGGGAAAAAAGGGCTTATTAGCCGTTGTGTGGTGAAGTGCGAAAATTACAGCCCTTTTTGTTCTGTATTAGTGGCACCAAAAAAAATATTTGCCGTTCAGCGGTGCAATTATTTGTTGTAAAGCCCTTTTTGTCGTGTATTAGTGGCACCAAAAAATATATATTTGCCGTTCAGTGGTGCAGTTATGTGTTTTAAAGCCCTTTTTGCTGTGTATTAGTGGCAAAAGTAAAATATATTTGCAGTTAAGCGGTGCAGTTATATGTTTTAAAGCCTTCTGTGGCGTGTATTAGTGGCAAAAGTAAAATATACTTGCCGTTCAGCCGTGCAGCTACTGTCACACACACAGGGGGTGGGGAAGTGACCACTGAGCTCAACCCGCCCCCCTGTCCCTGCCTACTTGCCTTGCAAGTCCTAGTGACAAGGGACAACTGGTTGACAAACCCTCAGCTAGGATAAGTGCAGGGAAGACAGACAATACTTGCAACAGAGTAGTCAAACAAGCCGAGTCGGAAACCAAGAGAGCAGCACGGTACCAGAGGAGCAAGCGGAGGATCGTCAGGAGAAGCCGAAGTCAGAACCAGGAGGAAACGCCAAGACCAAGGGATAAGACGGACAGGTAATCAGAAGACAAGCAGGACCAACAAACCAGGTAAGTAATAACGCAGGAAGGACCTCAATAACAGGCAATCTGTGGCCAGATTGTAAAGATTCGGGCAGCTTCAACCTTAAAGATACTGGATTAATTACCTCCGTAATCTCGTACAGACCTATAAAGCGAGGTGCAAACTTTTTGGAGGCCACATTAAGAGGCACATTTTTAGAAGATAGCCACACCTTCTGCCCAACCTAATAATCCATCCCCTTAGAACATTTCTTATTTGCTTAGATTTTTTGATTATTTTGACTGAACCTGAGCCCAAACTGTGCACAGTTCTGACAAGACTTTATCCGCCTCGGGGTTAGACGAGGAGACAGATGACCCAGAATGAAAACGAGGATGGAAATTACAAAAGAATGGGGAGACACCAGTGGAGGAATTAACATGGTTGTTTATCGCAAATTCTGCCAAAAGAAGGTACTTAACCCATAATTGTTGATCATCGGAGACGTATGACCTGAGAAACTGTTCCACAGACTGATTAAGTCGTTCCGTCTGCCCGTTACTCTCAGGATGATAGACAGACGAGAAAGACAATGAGATTTAGCACCTCTGACAGAATGCTCTCCAAAATCTAGACACAAACTGGACACCCCTATCAGATACAATGTTCTCTGGAATACTGTGCAAACGTACAATTTGTTCTACAAATACAGAGGCCAGAGTCTTAGCATTAGGAAGCTTAGCAAAAGGAACAAAATGTACCATCTTACTGAACCTATCGACCACTACCCAAACCACAGTTTTACCCTCTGCAGGATGGCAGGTCCGTGATGAAATCCATAGAAATATGAGACCAGGGTCTACTGGGAATGGGTAGGGGTCGCAACTCACCAGCAGGTCGAGTTCTAGGGGTTTTAGACTTGGCACACACCTCGCAGGCCAACACATAGGACTTGACATCCTTAAATAGGGTGGGCCACCAGTAAGACCTTGATATCAGCTCTTTAGTACTCTTGATACCAGGATGTCCACACAAAACAGAATCATGACACTCACCCAACAGCCGGAGATGGAATTGTTCGGGGACAAACAACTTATCTGTTGGTGTGGGTGTCGGGGCCAGATGTTGTTCTGCCTTAATAAGAGGCGAAAGATCTTCGGACACGGCTGCTCAAAAGACATTAGCTGGCAATATGGTTTCAAGTGGTGCGTCCGTAGGCTGAAACGCACAAAAACTCTGAGATAGAGCATCTTCCTTCACGTTCTTACTTCCTCGTTGTAAAGGGGGAATATTAATCACCAATATTTATGCAAATATCAATAATTAATATTCCTAAATGGGAGGAGCCGTCTATTGATGACTCCGCCCATTTATACCTTTATATAACAATATTTCAATACCTTCGCTATGCTTTACACTAATCAACTACGCTAGCTGCATGTGCCTTACTAACTAACTATCGCCAATAACTACACGTTACACAGATAGTTACAAGTAACACAGTATTATTACTTACAATACACTACGCACGCAATTCACTAACAATACCGCACTAAATATACAATCCTACAAGTATATTAACAATAACCCACCCGTCTGTACTCACTGTCCCTACGGGGTTACAAGAGGGTTAATTAATTGTTTGCAGAACAGAGGCATGCTCTACAGAGGATTGTTTGCAGAGCAGAAGCATGCTCTACAGAGGAACCAAGGCAGGGAACCAGAGTAACTACCAGGGGTTAATCAGGGTTAACCAGGGTTGTATCAGTGATATCAGGGGTAACCAGGGCACAGTAATAGGGGTTGCAGGGGTAGTGGTAACCCAGGGGTTAATCAGGGCC